>NW_027331446.1:0-7935 GCF_022965805.1 Primulina eburnea | reverse complement strand
TGACATTTCTATGGACATATTTTGGGGTTGCCTAGGACTAAGAATAAGAGGGATTCTATTTTTGTTGTTGTGGATAGATTCTCTAAGATGGCACATTTTATAGCTTGTCATAAAACCGATGATGCTTCAAACATTGCAGATTTGTTCTGTAGAGTAGTCGTTAGGTTGCATGGCATGCCTAGGACTATTGTTTCTGGTCGCGATGTTAAATTCTTGAGTTACTTTTGGAAGACTTTATGGGCTAAACTTGGCACAAAATTGTTGTTTTCTACTACTTGTTATCCTCAAACGGATGGACAAACTGAAGTTGTCAATAGAACTTTGAGAACACTTTTGCTTGCTATTCTTAAAAAGAACTTGGATTGACATTTCTATGGACTTTATTTTGGGGTTGCCTAGGACTAAGAAGGGGAGGGATTCTATTTTTGTTGTTGTGGATTGATTCTCTAAGATGGCACATTTTATAGCTTGTCATAAAACCGATGATGCTTCAAACATTGCGGATTTGTTCTTTAGAGAAGTCGTTAGGTTGCATGGCATGCCTAGGACAATTGTTTCTGGTCGCGATGTTAAATTCTTGAGTTACTTTTGGAAGACTTTATGGCTAAACATGGCACAAAATTGTTGTTTTCTACTACTTGTCATCCTCAAACGGATGGACAAACTGAAGTTGTCAATAGAACTTTGAGAACACTTTTGCTTGCTATTCTTAAAAAACTTGGATTGACATTTCTATGGACTTTATTTTGGGGTTGCCTCGGACTAGAAGGGGAGGGATTCTATTTTTGTTGTTGTGGATAGATTCTAAGATGGCACATTTTATAGCTTGTCATAAAACCGATGATGCTTCAAACATTGCAGATTTGTTCTTTAGAGTAGTCGTTAGGTTGCATGGCATGCCTAGGACTATTGTTTCTGGTCGCGATGTTAAATTCTTTAGTTACTTTTGGAAGACTTTATGGGCTAAACTTGGCACAAAATTGTTGTTTTCTACTACTTGTTATCCTCAAACGGATGGACAAACTGAAGTTGTCAATAGAACTTTGAGAACACTTTTGCTTGCTATTCTTAAAAAGAACTTGGATTGACATTTCTATGGACTTTATTTTGGGGTTGCCTAGGACTAAGAAGGGGAGGGATTCTATTTTTGTTGTTGTGGATAGATTCTCTAAGATGGCACATATTATATGTGACACCCTGATCCTCTTATAAAATAAATACGCAGCGGAAATAAAATTTTCTCTTTAAAATATACGGAAGGAGTTTCAAAATACATTTCATCAAATATCTTTACAAAATAAATACATGATCATTTAAATGACATAACAAAAACAAAACATCATTCCTATGATCATGCCAAAATCCTCCTTCCAACGGTGTATGCATATGACCCCCGATCTACAGTCAACGTCCCGAGGCACCACTCTGATCTGCATCACATGAAAATAACTGGAATGAGAATAAATCTCAGCAAGTGGAACTCTTATATAACAATGAACAATAGCTCTGTAAAACATATCTTTGAAATCATAAATACCATCAACTCTGAACTGTAAACTCTGAATATCAATAACATAGCAATTGCCAAAATATGATGGTATTTCTCTTTTGCTCTGGGGATTGATATCAATAGTATCTCTGCTCTGGGGTGCTCGTATCCCAAATCGATATAAATACCGATAACTCTGAGGGATATAAGCCTATAGGCGATGATCATCTAATATTGCATGCAATCTCTGACTATGTATTTATCAATCCGAAAACATTTAAACTCTTCTCTGGTTTTAACAATCACTTTGAACTCTATATATCTCTTTGTATTCCCTTTAATCAATAATGAGACATACAATGCCTCCAATACATATAACAATACATACTATGGATCAAATGAAAGGGAATAACACAATAAACTCTTTGAAACACATACATATATAATCATGTGAGCAAAAGGAATGAATTTCCACTTACAAACCACAACAAACATGTAATAGCCGAGCCCGGTGTACGGTACGGTTTAAGCTTTATTGTGTTAATTGGGTTATGTGATTAGATGATTATAGTTGTGTTTTGGGCTATAGTATTATTGGTTATTATTTATTTGAGGTGTTAGTTGGTGTTGATTGTTCGTTTCAGCGTTTCGAATCGATTTTTAGTTTTTTTGTTACTGTTCATTGCCGTGAGTAGAGTGCACCCGCGCTCTTAGATGAGTGCCCCCGCGGTGTACTATTCATGATTTTGGTTTTGGAGGGCCGTGGCATCACCGCACCCGCGGCACTGCAAGGACCGCACCCGCGGTGAGACCGCACCCGCGGTAATTGTAGCACCGCACCCGCGGTGTTCGTGCATGGGATTTATTTTGGTTGCCGTGAGCTTAGCGCACCCGCGGTGCTTGTGGCGCACCCGCGGTGTAAGTATGGGCGAGTTTTTAAGTACTTTTTGGGAGTTGTTGGCCATACCTACCTTATCTTCTTCTCCATTTCCGATTTTCTCTCTTGGCAAGGGTTTTCATCCATTTCTTTGCTTCCTACCTTTGATTCTTGGCTTTGTTTGGATTTCCGACTTGAGATCATCGTTCTCCGTGGTATAAGGAAGCTTAGGTAAGTTTTTGGTGCGATTCTAATGAGGTTTCGAGTTAAGGGTTATTTTGGATTTGATGTTTGATGGTTCTATGGATTATTTAGCATGGACTCTTGGATTTAGTCTTGATATTGGTGTTATTTATGGATTATTGTTGTAGGTGGTGTACCAAGAGTATAGTTGGAGGTGTTCTATTGGTTTGTAAGTGGAATTTCATCCTTTTTGCTCACATGATATTATATGTATTGTGTTTTAAAGGTTTCAAAGTGTTATTCCCTTCCATTGATCCATTGTTATGTATTGATTTCATTGATTATCTATTGGAGGCATTGATGTCTCACATTGTTAAAGGGAATACAAGATATTATGAGATTGCGAAACGACGGCCGTAAATGCTATTGAGAATTCAAATGTTTTATTGGATTGATTAATCATAGCCATAGCATTGCATGCAATTAGATGATCATCGACCATAGGCTTTTATCCCCTCACAGTTATCGATTATATCGATGGGATATTGGCAACCACAGTCACAGATACTATTGATATCAATCCAACCATAGAAAAGAGAAATACCATCGTTTTTGCTATCTATTGCCATTGCTATTGCTACAGTTATTGCTACGTTATTCATGTTTCAGAGTCGATGGTATTTATGATTTAAAAGCCATGTTTTACAAGTGTATACTATGTATCATTGCTATGTAAGAGTTCCACTTGCTGAGATTTATTCTCATTTCAGTTATTTTCATGTGATGCAGATAAGAGCGACGGACCGGGACGTTGACTGTGGATGGGGGTCATATGCATACGAAGATTGGAAGGATGATTATTTTTGTACCATTTTGTAACATGATCACACCTAATGATATTTTGTATTTTGTTATGTCATTGGAATGATCATGTGTTATTTTGTAAACACTTTTATAAAATGTATTTTGAAACTCCTTCCATGTTTGAAAGAAAATTTTAAATTCCGCTGTATTTTAATTGTATCGGGTCAGGGTGTCACCTTTAGTGGTATCAGAGCGGTGTTCTTCGGACCAATGCATATGACTTCGTCTACTTTCAACTGTCCGGGTATGTTTTCTTGCATCTATCCATTGTTATATTATTGATTGGTTCTTGTGAGCAATTGTAGAGTATGCCTCCTAAGCGTAAGGCGGCAGAGGGTGAGGATAGTTCTTCCTCGAGAGTTGTCGACGAGTTCGGCAAGTTGCTTAAGGAGCAGGCTAAGGTGCATAGCGATCAGATTCACAGTTGCTCCGATTGCAAGGAGCAGGACAGGGTCGAGGCAAGTGAGAGGTCAAGTTGCTCAGGCTGTTGGCACTGATGCCGTCTTTTCTTCTTTTAAGAGAATGGATCCACCGGAATTCGCAGGTAGCACCGATCCTCTAGTTGCTGTCGAGTGGGTCAAGGCGCTTGAAGCTATCTTCGATCATCTCCAGTATGAGGACAAAGACAGGATTAGCTGTGCAGTGTTCATGTTGGTTAAGGCTGCCCGCATTTGGTGGAATGCTACGAAAGTTGGAGTTGATGTTGCGACACTGAAGTGGTCAGAGTTCACTGACTTGTTCTACGACAAGTATTTCCCCGACGCACTTCGAGCGAGGAAGGTTACGGAGTTCTTGGAACTTAGACAGGGGAGCTTGGATGTTGGCCAGTATATTCTGAAGTTTGAGGAGGGTTGCCTATTTGCTCCGTATATTGCTTCGAACGACAAGGACAAGGGCGCTCATTTCATTCGAGGCCTTAGAGCGGAGATTCGTCGTGATATCAACATGTCCAAAGCTGTTACTTTCAAGGAGATTGTGTCCAAAGCATTGTTGGCCGAGCAGACGAGAAGGACATCGCCAGGGAGAGGCAGAGAGACACCAGGCCATTGCTCAGAGAGGCCAGGGTTCGAATCAGAGGGGCAGGGATCGTTTCAAGGGCAAGGGCAAGATGGAGCCGAGTTCTAGACCACCGCCAGTTCCATTTGATCCCGAGAAGCCACTGTGTCCAAAGTGTGGTAAGCATCATCGAGGAGAGTGCAGATTGGGCACTCATACTTGTTTTCGTTGTGGCGCGGCGGGCCACGTTGCAGGAATTGCCCGAGGGGAGATAGCCAAGGGAAGGTGCAGGGTCGTATCTTTGCGATGACCAAGGAAGGTATTAATCGTGATTCTTCATTGATCTTAGTACTATTTTGATTTCAGGCAGAGTAGCTACTACTTTGATTGATACTGGTGCTACTCATTCTTTTATGTCTGAATTATTTTTGAGATCTTTGGGTATAGTTCCTTCTGTTCTTCCCTTCAGCTTAATGTTGTTTTACCTTCGGGGGATGTCTTGTGCCCGACATCAATTGTCTTTGCGTGCCCTGTTCGTATTGAGGAGCGAGTTGTATTCGCTGATTTGATTGTTATCCCTATGGTTGCCTTCGATGTTATTCTTGGCATGGATTGGCTTTCGACTTACCGTGCAGTTATCGATTGTGTTGCTAAGAAGGTGACTTTTGCAGATGATGGCCAGGGAGGAGCGCTCGCCAGCACAGGTACTTCGCTGGTCCTTCCTTTTATTTCTTGCTTTGAGGCTGAGAGATTGTTGTGTAGAGGTTGCGATGGGTTTCTTGCTTCTATTGTGGATGTTGATAGATTGATTAAGTTGAATGTAGATGATATTGATGTGGTGAGGGAGTTTGCTGATGTGTTTGAGGATGATGTTCCGGGTTTGCCGCCGGATAGATGTTGAGTTTGTGATCGATTTAGCTCCAGGTACGGTTCCTATTTCTAAGGCTCCGTACCGGATGGCCCCTACCGAGATGAAGGAGTTGAAGACTCAGTTGCAGGATCTTTTAGACAAGGGCTTTATTCGTCCGAGTTCTTCGCCTTGGGGAGCTCCGGTTCTATTTGTCAAGAAGAAGGATGGTTCTTTGCGACTGTGTATCGACTACAGGGAGCTTAACAAAGTAACTGTCAAGAACAAGTATCCGTTGCCTCGGATAGATGATTTGTTTGATCAGCTCCATGGTGCTACTGTGTTCTCGAAGATTGATCTTCGGTCTGGCTACTATCAGTTGAAGGTTAGGGAGTCTGATATCCCTAAGACAGCTTTCCGGACCAGGTACGGTCACTATGAGTTTCTTGTCATGTCTTTTGGTTTGACCAATGCCCCTTCAGTCTTCATGGATCTGATGAACCGTGTGTTCAAGCCTTATCTGGATAGCTTCGTATTGTTTTCATCGACGATATCTGATCTATTCCAAATCCAGAGAGCTTCATGCAGAGCATCTCAGAGTGGTGCTTCAGTTGTTGCGAGAGAAGAGGTTGTTTGCCAAGTTGAAGAAGTGTGAGTTTTGGCTGGATCAGATTTCTTTTCTAGGCCATGTGTGTTTCGAGAGATGGCATTGCTGTTGATCCGTTGAAGATAGAGGCGATTCGGAGTTGGCCTATTCCTACCACTGTTTCTGAGGTACGCAGTTTCCTCGGTTTGGCGGGTTACTATCGTCGTTTCATTTCAGGTTTCTCCAAGATTGCCCTGCCATTGTCCAATCTGACGAGGAAGACTGTGAAGTTCGAGTGGTCTATCGATTGCCAGAGTGCATTTCAGGAGTTGAAGGACAGATTGACGACAGCTCCTGTTCTTTCTTTGCCCAGTGGTTCAGAGGATTTTGTGGTCTATACCGATGCGTCGAAGAGAGGCCTTGGTGCAGTGTTGATGCAGCGAGGTAAGGTCATTGCCTATGCGTCTCGCCAGTTGAAGGATTATGAAGAATTATCCGACGCACGATTTGGAGCTTGCAGCTGTGGTTTTCGCCCTTAAGATTTGGAGACATTATCTGTATGGCGAAAAGTGTGAGATCTTCACAGACCACAAGAGTTTGAAGTATCTGTTCTCGCAGAAAGAGCTCAATATGCGACAGAGGAGGTGGTTAGAGCTTGTCAAGGATTACGATGTGACGATCAGTTATCACCCAGGGAAGGCGAATGTTGTGGCTGATGCTTTGAGCCGCAAGTCGAGTGCTTCATTGAGTTCTTTGATTCAGAGACCATTGTTGATGGATTTGCAGAGAGAGGAGATTGATCTGGTGATTCCAGGACCATTGCTCGCTTTTCAGCGTTGGTCATTCGATCTATTGACGGACAGGATCCGTAGAGAGCAGTCGACTGATGTTCAGTTGGCAGAGTTGAGAGCTAGAGCGAGGCTAGAGGGAATTCAGAGTTTAGTCTGAATGGTGATGATTTGGTAACTTTCAGAGGCCGCATTTGTGTTCCTTCTGGCGACGATATTCGTAGAGACGTCTTGACAGAGGCTCATACCGCACCTTATTCGATTCATCCAGGCAGTACGAAGATGTATCAGGATCTTCGTCGACTCTACTGGTGGCCAGGTATGAAGAGAGATATTGCTTTGTTCATTTCTCAGTGCCTTACTTGTCAGCAGGTAAAGATTGAGCACCAGAGACCTGCTGGGACATTGCTTCTTTGCCGATTCCTCAGTGGAAGTGGGAGCATATCACTATGGATTTCGTGACTGGTTTACCCAGGACGCAGAAGGGTTTCAATTCCATTTGGGTTATTGTTGATAGATTGACCAAGTCAGCGCACTTTCTCCCAGTCAAGACGACGTATTCGATGTCTCAGTATGCCGAGGATTACATTGCAGAGATTGTTAGACTTCATGGTGTGCCCGTGTCGATTGTGTCTGATCGTGACCCTAGATTTACCTCAGAGTTTGGAAGAGTTTGCACAGAGCTATGGGTTCTCGATTAGCTTTCAGTACAGCTTATCATCCTCAGAGCGACGGTCAGTCAGAGAGAGTCATTCAGATTCTGGAGGATATGCTCAGAGCTTGTACTATTGACTATTCTGGTAGCTGGGATTCAAGTTGCCACTTGTGGAGTTCACGTACAACAATAGCTACCAGGCGACGATTGGCATGGCACCGTATGAGGCACTTTATGGCAGGAAGTGCAGATCCCCTTTGTTTTGGGATGAGGTTGGAGAGAGGAAGATGTTGGGTCCCGAGTTGGTCCAGCAGACTGCCGATGTTGTTGCAGTTATCAGAGAGAGGATGAAGACTGCTCAGTCCAGACAGAAGAGCTATGCAGACGTTCGTCGTAGACCTTTGCAGTTCGAGGTTGGCGATCATGTTTTTCTGAAGATAGCACCTCTCAAGGGTGTGATGCGATTTGGCAAGAAGGGCAAGTTGAGCCCTAGATTCATTGGTCCATTCGAGATATTGGACAGAGTGGGTGACCGAGCCTACAGATTAGCCCTACCGCCCGATCTTGACAGAGTCCATAATGTGTTTCACGTATCGATGCTCAGGAAGTATATTGCAGATCCTTCCCATGTTCTTCGCCATGAGCCATTG
>NW_027331445.1:0-450 GCF_022965805.1 Primulina eburnea | reverse complement strand
GTTTGCTGGTTTAAAAACAATTATTTCGAATATTTTAGTAATAATTTACGTAAATGGTCGCGAGACGAGGACTTCCCGGGGAGGTCACCCATCCTAGTGCTGCGTTCGCACAAGCACGTATAACCACAGGGTTCTGATGCGGCGGACACCGAGCCGCGTTTTGTCTCTCGCCGCCCGGCCCACACGTACTCGAAGGATATAAGAATAAACAGCCCACTCAATGTTGGGTGCGATCATACCAGCACTAATGCACCGGATCCCATCAGAACTCCGAAGTTAAGCGTGCTTGGGCGAGAGCAGTACTAGGATGGGTGACCCCCTGGGAAGTCCTCGTGTTGCACCCCCCTTTTCGTGTTTTTCTTTTTACGATTCCTCGATCGGGACCAGATAAGACATGTGAAAATTATCGTAGCTCGGGCCCCGTCGGATTTTGGACAAAACTGTGTGCTG
>NW_027331444.1:0-22463 GCF_022965805.1 Primulina eburnea | reverse complement strand
CAATCCCAACATCACCGATATAATACAAAAACTCATAGTCAATATCAATATTAATACCAAGTTCTATATCAATTCTATACAATCCCGCAATCCCGGTAATACACTATCAGAATAACAATTCAACAACTCATCTGATCCCAATCTGACTAATATCAACATATCCAGTGATATAGTACAAATCAGATATCAATCCCAGTATCACAAAATCAATAATACCATGATTCTGATATCAATTCAGTAATTACAATCGAATAAACTCTGAAAATTCATAACAATTCCATACACAGTCCGTTCTTCAATCTGACTCAGATATATGATGTCTACTGTGTCAAGAACATCATATCTAACTCCTATTCAATTTAGACAATATCATAAATTCAAAACATGTCTAAACGTAGCAAAACTAACGTCCAGTTGTAGTCTACGTTGATAGGAACTCGGTACTGAAGTCGGATTTAAATTCTGACGGACGGATCGCTCGTAAAATCACAATTCTTAAATCGAAAGAAACTTGAAGCTTTCCTCCCAGATTCTCGATTTTTGCATCTGAATAACGTTTACATGTATATACATATATATTTATATATATATATATATATATATATATATATATATATATATCTCGCACATGCAATGAGCCAAGTGGCCGAGTGTGCCTATTGCACGTCTCGCGCATATGCGCGATTCATTGCGGCGCATATGCGCGAGAAAAATCTCCGCGCGTGTCCTTGCACACTGCCTCGCGCATATGCGCGCAAACTATCGGCGCATATGCGCGAGGGTCAATCGAAATGTAGGCATGCTACTGCCTCCTTCGCGCATATGCGCGCAGTCACTCCGCGCATATGCGCGAAGCCTACTGCCTAGTCCGCGCATTTGCGCGCATTGGCTCGCGCATGTGCGTGAGTCCTTCTCACACATACACACCCAATTTACACCTTTCTCTTGTGTTCTAGTCTGATCCGTTCCGTTTATATTTACCGTAATTAATTAATAAATCATTTCAGATTAATTCCAGATTACGGTAATCATACCCAAATCATTTCAGATTACTATAATCAAATTCTTGGGCATTACATCTATTGTGACAACTTCAGTTTGTCCATCCGTTAGAGGATGACAAGTAGTAGATTACAACAATATGGAGCAAATTTTAGCCCAAAGTAATCCAAAATAAATTTGAGAACGTCTTTTGCGTGCTATTCTTAAAAAGCTTCTGGCGGGAGGTAGTTATGTTTACCTGGACCCATAAAGTAATCCAAAAATATAATCCCTCCCCTTCTTAGTCCTAGGAAACCAAAAAATAAAGTCCATAGAAATGTCATCCAAGTTCTTTTTAAGAATAGCACGCGAAAGTGTTCTCAAAGTTCTATTTACAACTTCAGTTTGTCCATCCGTTTGAGGATGACAAGTAGTAGATTACAACAATATGAGCAAAGTTTAGCCCATAAAGTAATCCAAAAATAGAATCCCTCCCCTTCTTAGTCCTAGGCAACCCCAAAATAAAGTGCATAGAAATGTCAGTCCAAGTTCTTTTAAGAATAGCACGCAAAAGTTCCCAAAGTTCTATTTACAACTTCAGTTTGTCCATCCGTTTGATGATGACAAGTAGTAGATTACAACTTTATTGTGCAAAGTTTAGCCCATAAAGTAATCCATAAATAGAATCCCTCCCCTTCTTAGTCCTAGGCAACCCCAAAATAAAGTTCATAGAAATGTCAATCCAAGTTCTTTTTAAGAATAGCACGCAAAAGTTTCCCAAAGTTCTATTGACAACTTCAGTTTGTCCATCTGTTGAGGATGACAAGTAGTAGATTACAACAATATGGAGCAAAGTTTAGCCCATAAAAGTAATCCAAAAATAAAATCCCTCCCCTTCTTAGTCCTAGGCAACCCCAAAATAAAGTCTATAGAAATGTCAATCCAAGTTCTTTTTAAGAATAGGACGCAAAAGGTTCCCAAAGTTCATTGACAACTTCAGTTTGTTCATCCGTTTGAGGATGACAAGTAGTAGATTACAACAATATGGAGCAAAGTTTAGCCCATAAAGCAATCCAAAAATAGAATCCCCCCCTTCTTAGTCCTAGGCAACCCCAAAATAAAGTGCATAGAAATGTCAGTCATAGTTCTTTTAAGAATAGCACGAAAAAGTGTTCCCAAAATTCTATTCACAACTTCAGTTTGTCCATCCGTTTGAGGATGACAAGTAGTAGATTACAACTTTATTGTGCAAATTTTATCCCATAAAGTATCCAAAAATAGAATCCCTCACCTTCTTAGTCCTAGGCAACTCCAAAATAAAGTCCATAGAAATGTCAATCCAAGTTCTTTTTAAGAATAGCAAACAAAAAGTGTTCCCAAAGTTCTATTGACAACTTCAGTTTGTTCATCTGTTTGAGGATGACAAGTAGTAGATTACAACAATATTGAGCAAATTTTAGCCATAAAGTAATCCAAAAATAGAATCCCTCCCCTTCTTAGTCTTAGGCAACCCCAAATAAAGTCCATAGAAATGTCAATCCAAGTTCTTTTAAGAATAGCACGCAAAAGTGTTCCCAAAGTTCTATTGACAACTTCAGTTTGTCCATCCGTTTGAGGATGACAAGTAGTAGATTACAACAATATGGAGCAAAGTTTAGCCCATAAGTAATCCAAAAATAAACTTTGAGAACGTCTTTTGCGTGCTATTCTTAAAAAGCTTCTGGCGAGAGGTAGATATGTTTACCTTAGCCCATAAAGTAATCCAAAAATAGAATCCCTCCCCTTCTTAGTCCTAGGCAACCCCAAAATAAAGTGCATAGAATGTAAGTCCAAGTTCTTTAAGAATAGCACGCAAAAGTGTTCCCAAAGTTCTATTTACAACTTCAGTTTGTCCATCCGTTTGAGGATGACAAGTAGTAGATTACAACTTTATTGTGCAAAGTTTAGCCCATAAAGTAATCCATAAATAGAATCCCTCACCTTCTTAGTCCTAGGCAACTCCAAAATAAAGTCCATAGAAATGTCAATCCAAGTTCTTTTTAAGAATAGCACGCAAAAAGTGTTCCCAAAGTTCTATTGACAACTTCAGTTTGTCCATCTGTTTGAGGATGACAAGTAGTAGATTACAACAATATTGAGCAAAGTTTAGCCATAAGTAATCCAAAATAGAATCCCTCCCCTCTTAGTCCTAGGCAACCCAAAAATTAAGTCCATAGAAATGTCAATCCAAGTTCTTTTTAAGAATAGCATGCAAAAGTGTTCCCAAAGTTCTATTGACAACTTCAGTTTGTCCATCCGTTTGAGGATGACAAGTAGTAGATTACAACAATATGGAGCAAAGTTTAGCCCATAAAGTAATCCAAAAGTAAACTTTGAGAACGTCTTTTGCGTGCTATTCTTAAAAATGCTTCTGGCGGGAGGTAGATATGTTTACCTGGACCCATAAAGTAATCCAAAAATATAATCTCTCCCATTCTTTGTCCTAGGCAACCACAAAATTAAGTCCATAGAATGTTAATCCAAGTTCTTTTTAAGAATAGCACGCAAAAGTGTTCTCAAAATACTATTTACAACTTCAGTTTGTCCATCCGTTTGAGGATGACAAGTAGTAGATTACAACAATATTGAGCAAAGTTTAGCCCATAAAGTAATCCAAAAATAAATCCCTCCCCTTCTTAGTCTTAGGCAACCCCAAAATAAAGTGCATAGAAATGTCAGTCCAAGTTCTTTTAAGAATAGCACGCAAAAGTGTTCCCAAAGTTCTATTTAAAACTTCAGTTTGTCCATCCGTTTGAGGATGACAAGTAGTAGATTACAACTTTATTGTGCAAAGTTTAGCCCATAAAGTAATCCATAAATAGAATCTCTCCCCTTCTTAGTCCTAGGCAACCCAAAATAAAGTCCATAGAAATGTCAATCCAAGTTCTTTTAAGAATAGCACGCAAAAGTGTTCCCAAAGTTCTATTGACAACTTCAGTTTGTCCATCTGTTTGAGGATGACAAGTAGTAGATTACAAAATATGGAGCAAAGTTTAGCCCATAAAGTAATCCAAAAATAAAATCCCTCCCCTTCTTAGTCCTAGGCAACCCCAAAATAAAGTCCATAGAAATGTCAATCCAAGTTCTTTTTAGGAATAGCACGCAAAAGTGTTCCCAAAGTTCTATTGACAACTTCAGTTTGTCCATCCGTTTGAGGATGAAAAGTAGTAGATTACAACAATATGGAGCAAAGTTTAGCCCATAAAGTAATCCAAAAATAAAAACCTCCCCTTCTTAGTCCTAGGCAACCCAAAATTAAGTGCATAGAAATGTAATCCAAGTTCTTTTAAGAATAGCACGCAAAAGTGTTCCCAAAGTTCTAACAACTTCAGTTTGTCCATCCGTTTGAGGATGACAAGTAGTAGATTACAACTATGTGCAAAGTTTAGCCCATAAAGTAATCCAAAATAGAATCCCTCTCCTTCTTAGTCTAGGCAACCCCAAAATAAAGTGCATAGAAATGTCATCCAAGTTCTTTTAAAATAGCACGCAAAAGTGTTCCCAAAGTTCTATTAAAACTCTCTTTGTCCATCGTTTGAGGATGACAAGTAGTAGATTACAACAATATGAGCAAAGTTTAGCCCATAAAGTAATCCAAATAAAAACCTCTCCCCTTCTTAGTCCTAGGCAACCCCAAAATAAAGTCCATAGAAATGTCAATCCAAGTTCTTTTTAAGAATAGTACGCAAAAGTGTTCCCAAAGTTCTATTGACAACTTCAGTTTGTCCATCGTTTGAGGATGACAAGTAGTAGATTACAACAATATGGAGCAAAGTTTAGCCCATAAAGTAATCCAAAAATAAAATCCCCCCTTCTTAGTCCTAGGCAACCCCAAAATAAAGTCCATAGAAATGTCAGTCCAAGTTCTTTTTAGAATAGCACGCAAAAGTGTTCCCAAAGTTCTATTGACAACTTCAGTTTGTCCATCCGTTTGAGGATGACAAGAAGTAGATTACAACAATATGAGCAAAGTTTAGACAATAAAGTAATCAAAAAATAGAATCCCTCCCCTTCTTAGTCCTAGGCAACCCCAAAATAAAGTGCATGGAAATGTAAGTCCAAGTTCTTTTAAGAATAGCACGCAAAAGTGTTCCCAAAGTTCTATTGACGACTTAAGTTTGTCCATCCGTTTGAGGATGACAAGTAGTAGATTACAACTTTATTGTGCAAAGTTTAGCCCATAAAGTAATCCATAAATAGAATCCCTCCCCTTCTTAGTCCTAGGCAACCAAAATAAAGTCCATAGAAATGTCAATCCAAGTTCTTTTTAAAAATAGCACGCAAAGTGTTCCCAAAGTTCTATTGACAACTTCAGTTTGTCCATCTGTTTGAGGATGACAAGTAGTAGATTACAACAATATGGAGCAAAGTTTAGCCCATAAAGTAATCCAAAAATAAAACCCTCCCCTTCTTAGTCCTAGGCAACCCCAAAATAAAGTCCATAGAAATGTCAATCCAAGTTCTTTTTAAGAATAGCACGCAAAAGTGTTCCCAAAGTTCTATTGACAACTTCAGTTTGTCCATCCGTTTGAGGATGACAAGTAGTAGATTACAACAATATGGAGCAAAGTTTAGCCCATAAAGTAATCCAAAAATAGAATCCCTCCCTTCTTAGTCCTAGCAACCCCAAAATAAAGTGCATAGAAATGTCAGTCCAAGTTCTTTTAAGAATAGCACGCAAAAGTGTTCCCAAAGTTCTATTTACAACTTCAGTTTGTCCATCCGTTTGAGGATGAAAGTAGTAGATTACAACTTATTGAGCAAAGTTTACATAAATAATCCAAAAATAGAATCCCTCACCTTCTTAGTCCTAGGCAACCCCAAAATAAAGTGCATAGAAATGTCATCCAAGTTCTTTTAAGAATAGCACAAAAGTGTTCCCAAAGTTCTTTACAACTTCAGTTTGTCCATCCGTTTGAGGATGACAAGTAGTAGATTACAACAATATGTGCAAAGTTTAGCCCATAAAGTAATCCAAAATAAATCCCTCCCCTTCTTAGTCCTAGGCAACCCAAAATAAAGTCCATAGAAATGTCAATCCAAGTTCTTTTTAAGAATAGCACGCAAAAGTGTTCCCAAAGTTCTATTGACAACTTCAGTTTGTCATCGTTTGAGGATACAATAGTAGATTACAACAATATGGAGCAAAGTTTAGCCCATAAAGTAATCCAAAAATAAAATCCCTCCCCTTCTTAGTCCTAGGCAACCCCAAAATAAAGTCCATAGAAATGTCAGTCCAAGTTCTTTTTAAGAATAGACGCAAAAGTGTTCCCAAAGTTCTATTGACACTTCAGTTTGTCCATCCGTTTGAGGATGACAAGTAGTAGATTACAACAATATTGAGCAAAGTTTAGCCCATAAAGTAATCCAAAAATAGAATCCCTCCCCTTCTTAGTCCTAGCAACCCCAAAATAAAGTGCATAGAAATGTCAGTCCAAGTTCTTTTAAGAATAGCACGCAAAAGTGTTCCTAAAGTTCTATTTACAACTTCAGTTTGTCCATCCGTTTGAGGATGACAAGTAGTAGATTACAACTTTATTGTGCAAAGTTTATCCCATAAAGTAATCCAAAATAGAATCCCTCACCTTCTTAGTCCTAGGCAACTCCAAAATAAAGTCCATAGAAATGTCAATCCAAGTTCTTTTTAAGAATAGCACGCAAAAAGTGTTCCCAAAGTTCTATTGACAACTTCAGTTTGTCATCCGTTGAGGATGACAAGTAGTAAATTACAACAATATGGAGCAAAGTTTAGCCCATAAAGTAATCCAAAAATAAAATCCCTCCCCTTCTTAGTCCTAGGCAACCCCAAAATAAACTCCATAGAAATGTCAATCCAAGTTCTTTTTAAGAATAGCACGCAAAAGTGTTCCCAAAGTTCTATTGACAACTTCAGTTTGTTCATCCGTTTGAGGATGACAAGTAGTAGATTACAACAATATGGAGCAAAGTTTAGCCCATAAAGTAATCCAAAAATAGAATCCCTCCCTTTCTTAGTCCTAGGCAACCCCAAAATAAAGTCATACATGATCATGATTGGGACAACGCTAATCATCTTTTTAATCATGATTGGACTAATTAATCAATTATAATAAACAGGGTCTAAATTTTTTTTTTTAAAATGTGGAAGGTAATGGAAATCAAACTCCTATACATGTCAGTATAAAAGTATAAATCTAAAACATCATACAATAATTTACATCTCAGGTTCAACATCTACTATCAAGTGTTTAAACCCTAGCTCTAGTCCAAGTCCGGTATCACCACTCTAATCTCGATCTGTTCACCTCTGTGACCCTGTACCTGTCCCACCTGTTGTCATGCACACATACAAACAAGACAACAGCCGGATAACTCCGGTGAGATATAAATATCCCAGTATAAACAATGTATTACATGCAATCATATAAAACATATACAAAAGCATAAACAAACATCGAAGCATGTATCTAATCTGACTACATGAATCCATGACTCGTGATCTAATCTTATCTTATCTCAATTCTAGGGATCCCATCCTAATTTAGACTTTGGTATACTGTATCGAGTGTGTCTGAGATAGACGTCGATCTACATCTGAAGCTCGTCGATACACCGTAAGTCTAGAGTCTCATCGGTTCTGAGAAAGACTCGGCGGTTCTGCCCTAGTTAGGCTGTCAGCCCTAGACTCGGACTCTGACTCTGTTCTAAGTCAATACATTAACATATCAATCTGATAATCTGCAAATATCAATGCAATAAAATAAAGTATGTGATTTAGGGAAAACTCAAGTCAAACCTAACTCGAGTTGTGCAATCCCGAATCAACATTTATTTATACCTTTCTTGCTGTCGCTCTGATACAATCGAAGTCTCGATTCAACGTCTGTCAATACTCAATCTGGCAATGACAATACCAATATTCTGTATAAATATTCAAATCAAATCACAACACCTCTGTTTTATCAAATTCTGACAGTACCACAGTACAATCTTGCGATAATGATAATACTATATCCGTCTGTACCAATTCCAATGATTCACAATCAACTATGGTACAAATCTGGTATCAATTTTAGTCAATTTCATTCTGAAATTCATAACAATTCCATATTCAGTCCGTTTCTTAATCTGACTTCGATTCTACGTTGTCTAACATGTCAAGAATAACATATATGACGTGTGTTCAAGTCTAACAACATCATAATTTCAAAACATGTCAAAACGTAGTAAAACTTACGTCCAGTAGAAGCCTACGTCGATAGGAACTCGGTACCGAAGTCGGATTTAAAATCTAACGGACGGATTGATCACAAATCGAATTCTAAAATCAATTTGGAAAAGGGGTCTCGATTTCTTCTTTTTCCTCTGATTCATTTCGTTTCTGAATACATATATATATCCGTGCATGTATTACACGACGTGGCCCATTCCTTTACCGAACACGTCTCTCGCTCGGGCGGACATAAGTTTCCGCCCGGGCGAGTAACTCTCGGCCCTCCTGTGCGATTCAGTCTCGCTCGGGCGGACAAAAACTTCCGCCCGGGCGAGCAGTGTTCGACTTTCTTGCTTTTAACATTGGCGCTCGGGCGGTCAAATACTTCCGCCCGGGCGCCAAACTCTCGGCCCAAATCTTGGCTCTTCATATTTCTTGGTCCAATAAAATCTCGGACTGGCCCGGCTGTAACCACATTAAGTCATAATCAATAATCTATTAATCTAATTAGAATCTCGGGCATTACAATAGAAATGTCAATCCAAGTTCTTTTTAAGAATAGTACGCAAAAGTGTTCCCAAAGTTCTATTGACAACTTCAGTTTGTTCATCCGTTTGAGGATGACAAGTAGTAGATTACAACAATATGGAGCAAAGTTTAGCCCATAAAGTAATCCAAAAATAGAATCCCTCCCCTTCTTAGTCCTAGGCAACCCCAAAATAAAGTGCATAGAAATGTCAGTCCAAGTTCTTTTAAGAATAGCACGCAAAAGTGTTCCCAAAGTTCTATTTACAACTTCAGTTTGTCCATCCGTTTGAGGATGACAAGTAGTAGATTACAACTTTATTGTGCAAAGTTTATCCCATAAAGTAATCCAAAAATAGAATCCCTCACCTTCTTAGTCATAGGCAACTCCAAAATAAAGTCCATAGAAATGTAATCCAAGTTCTTTTTAAGAATAGCACGCAAAAAGTGTTCCCAAAGTTCTATTGACAACTTCAGTTTGTCCATCTGTTTGAGGATGACAAGTAGTAGATTACAACAATATTGAGCAAAGTTTAGCCCATAAAGTAATCCAAAAATAGAATCTCTCCCTTCTTAGTCCTAGGCAACCCCAAAATAAAGTCCATAGAAATGTCAATCCAAGTTCTTTTTAAGAATAGCACGCAAAAGTGTTCCTAAAGTTCTATTGACAACTTCAGTTTGTCCACTCATTTGAGGATGACAAGTAGTAGATTACAACAATATGGAGCAAAGTTTAGCCCATAAAGTAATCCAAAATAAACTTTGAGAACGTCTTTTGCGTGCTATTCTTAAAAAAGCTTCTGGCGAGAGGTAGATATGTTTACCTGGACCCATAAAGTAATCCAAAAATATAATCCCTCCCCTTCTTAGTCCTAGGCAACCCCAAAATAAAGTCCATAGAAATGTCAATCCAAGTTTTTTTTAAGAATAGCACGCAAAAGTGTTTTCAAAGTTCTATTTACAACTTCAGTTTGTCCATCCGTTTGAGGATGACAAGTAGTAGATTACAACAATATTGAGCAAAGTTTAGCCCATAAAGTAATCCAAAAATAGAATCCCCCCTTCTTAGTCCTAGGCAACCCCAAAATAAAGTGCATAGAAATGTCAGTCCAAGTTCTTTTAAGAAAAGCACACAAAAGTGTTCCCAAAGTTCTATTTACAACTTCAGTTTGTCCATCCGTTTGAGGATAACAAGTAGTAGATTACAACTTTATTGTGCAAAGTTTAGCCCATAAAGTAATCCATAAATAGAATCTCTCCCCTTCTTAGTCCTAGGCAACCCAAAAATAAAGTCCATAGAAATGTCAATCCAAGTTTTTTTTAAGAATAGTGTGACACCCTGACCCGTAACATTAAATAATACAGCGGAAGTAAAATTTCCTTTAAAATATGGAAGGAGTTTCAAAATACATTTAATAAAAATGTTTACAAAATAAAACATGATCATTCCAATGACATAACAAAATACAAAATATCATTAGTGTGATCATGTGACAAAATGATACAAAATAGTCTTCCTTCCAACGGTGTATGCATATGACCCCCATCCACGATCACTGCCCTGGTCGGTCACTCTTATCTGCTTCACATGAAAATAACTGAAATGAGTATAAAAACTCAGCAAGTGGAACTCTACATAGCAATGATACATAGTATAATCTGTAAAACATGGCATTGAAATCATAAATACCATCAACTCTGAAACATGAATACTGTAGCAATAACTGTAGCAATAGCATAGCAATAGATAGCAATACGATGGTATTCTCTTTTCTATGGTTGGATTGATATCAATAGTATCTATGACTGTGGTTGCCAATATCCCATCGATATAAATCGATAACTGTGAGGGGATAAAAGCCTATGGTCGATGATCATCTAATTGCATGCAATGCTCTGACTATGATTCAATCAATCCAATAAAAACATTTGAATTCTCAATAGCATTTAAAGCCGTCGTTTCGCAATCTCATATTATCTCTTGTATTCCCTTTTAACAATAGTGAGACATCAATGCCTCCAATAGAACACCTCCAAACTAACTCTTGGTACACCATAATCCATAAATAACACCAATATCAACTCTATATCCACAAGTACAAGTAAATAATCCATTAAACCAACAAAACATCAATCCAAAAAACCCTTAACTCGAAACCTCAAGAATCGCACCAAAAACTTACCTAAGCTTCCTTATACCACGGAGAACGTGATCTCAAGTCGGAAATCCAAATAACTCCAAGAATCAAAGGTAGGAAGCTAAAGAAATGGATGAAAACCCTTGCAATGGAGAGAATCTCGAAATGAGGAAGAAGATAAGGAAGGTATGGCCAACAACTCCCAAAAAGTGACTTAAAAACTCGCCCATACTTACACCGCGGGTGCGGTCACACAAGCACCGCGGGTGCGCTAAGCTCACGGCAACCAAAATAATCCCATGCACGAACACCGCGGGTGCGGTGCTACAATTACCGCGGGTGCGGTGCACACCGCGGGTGCGGTCCTTGCACTGCCGCGGGTGCGGTCATGCCACGGCCCTCAAATCCAAAATGATGAATAGTACACCGCGGGGGCACTCTCTAAGAGCGCGGGTGCACTCTACTCACGGCAATGAACAGTAAAAACACTAAAATCGATCCGAAACGCTGAAACGAACAATCAACACCAACTAATACCTCAAAAAATAATAACCAATAATACTATAGCCCAAAACACAACTAAACATCTAATCACATAACCCAATAACAATAAAGCTTAAACCGTACCGTACACCGGGCTCGGCTATTACAATCTCCCCTCCTTAGAGGAATTTCGTCCGCGAAATTGACGTCACGGCACGAACAACTCAGGATACCTCTCTCTCATCTCATCTCTGGTTCCCACGTAGCCTCCTCAATCAAATGGTTCCTCCAAAGGACTTTAACGATGCCGATCTCTTTGTTCCTCAGAACTCTAACTGTGCGATCCAAATCTGAATCGGAATCTCTTGGTAAGTCAAATTCGGCGTCAAGTCCAATGGCTCGTGGCGAAGAACATGGGAAGGATCTGCAATATACTTCCTGAGCATCGATACGTGAAACACATTATGGACTCTGTCAAGATCGGGCGGTAGGGCTAATCTGTAGGCTCGGTCACCAACTCTGTCCAATATCTCGAATGGACCAATGAATCGGACTCAACTTGCCCTTCTTGCCAAATCATCACACCCTTGAGAGGTGCTATCTTCAGAAAACATGATCGCCAACCTCGAACTGCAAAGGTCTACGACGAACATCTGCATACTCTTCTGCCTCGACTGAGCAGTCTTCATCCTCTCTCTGAACTGCAACAACATCGGCAGTCTGCTGGACCAACTCGGGACCCAACATCTTCCCTCTCCAACCTCATCCCAAAACAAAGGGATCTGCACTTCCTGCCATAAAGTGCCTCATACGGTGCCATGCCAATCGTCGCCTGGTAGCTATTGTTGTACGTGAACTCCACAAGTGGCAACTTAGAATCCCAGCTACCAGAATAGTCAATAGTACAAGCTCTGAGCATATCCTCAGAATCTGAATGACTCTCTCTGACTGACCGTCGCTCTGAGGATGATAAGCTGTACTGAAAGCTAATCGAGAACCCATAGCTCTGTGAAGACTCTTCCAAAACTCGGAGGTAAATCTAGGGTCACGATCAGACACAATCGACACGGGCACACCATGAAGTCTAACAATCTCTGCAATGTAGTCCTCGGCATACTGACATCGATACGTCGTCTTGACTGGGAGAAAGTGCGCTGACTTGGTCAATCTATCAACAATGACCCAAATGGAATTAACCTCTGCGTCTGGGGACCAGTCACGAAATCCATAGTGATGCTCCCACTTCCACTGAGGAATCGGCAAAGATAGCAATGTCCCAGCAGGTCTCTGATGCTCAATCTTACCTGCTGACAAGTAAGGCACTGAGAAATGAACAAAGCAATATCTTTCTTCATACCTGGCCACCAGTAGAGTCGACGAAGATCCTGATACATCTTCGTACTGCCTGGATGAATCGAATAAGGTGCGGTATGAGCCTCTGTCAAGACGTCTCTACGAATATCGTCGCCAAAGGAACACAAATACGGCCTCTGAAAGTACCAAACCATCACCATTCAACAAACTCTGAATTCCCTCTCCTCAGCTCTAGCTCTCAACTCTGTCAACTGAACATCAGTCGACTGCTCTCTACGGATCCTGTCCGTCAAAGTAGATCGAATGACCAACGCTGAAAAGCGAGCAATGGTACCTGGAATCACCAGATCAATCTCCTCTCTCTGCAAATCCATCAACAATGGCCTCTGAATCAAAGAACTCAATGAAGCACTCGACTTGCGGCTCAAAGCATCAGCCACAACATTCGCCTTCCCTGGGTGTAACTGAGTCACATCATAATCCTTGACAAGCTCTAACCACCTCCTCTGTCGCATGTTGAGCTCTTTCTGCGAGAACAGATACTTCAAACTCTTGTGGTCTGTGAAGATCTCACACTTTTCGCCATACAGATAATGTCTCCAAATCTTCAGGGCGAAAACCACAGCTGCAGCTCCAAATCGTGCGTCGGATAATTCTTCTCATAATCCTTCAACTGGCGAGACGCATAGGCAATGACCTTACCTCGCTGCATCAACACTGCACCAAGGCCTCTCTTCGACGCATCGGTATAGACACAAAATCCTCTGAACCACTGGGCAAAGAAAGAACAGGAGCTGTCGTCAATCTGTCCTTCAACTCCTGAAATGCACTCTGGCAATCGATAGACCACTCGAACTTCACAGTCTTCCTCGTCAGATTGGACAATGGCAGGGCAATCTTGGAAAACCTGAAATGAAACGACGATAGTAACCCGCCAAACCAAGGAAACTGCGTACCTCAGAACAGTGGTAGGAATAGGCCAATCTGAATCGCCTCTATCTTCAATGGATCAACAGCAATGCCATCTCTCGAAACACACATGGCCTAGAAAAGAAATCTGATCCAGCCAAAACTCACACTTCTTCACTTGGCAAACAACCTCTCTCTCAACAACTGAAGCAACTCTGAGATGCTCTGCATGAAGCTCTCTGGTCTTGGAATAGAAGATATCGTCGATGAAAACAATGACGAAGCTATCCAGATAAGGCTTGAACACACGGTTCATCAGATCCATGAAGACTGAAGGGGCATTGGTCAAACCAAAAGACATCACAAGAAACTCAAATGACCATATACCTGGTCCGGAAAGCTGTCTTAGGGATATCAGACTCCCTAACCTTCAACTGATAGTAGCCAGACCGAAGATCAATCTTCGAGAACACAGTGGCACCATGGAGCTGATCAAACAAATCATCTATCCGAGGCAACGGATACTTGTTCTTGACAGTCACTTTGTTGAGCTCCCTGTAGTCGATACACAGCCGCAAGAACCATCCTTCTTCTTGACAAAAGAACCGGAGCTCCCCAAGGCGAAGAACTCGGACGAATAAACCCTTGTCTAAAAGATCCTGCAACTGAGTCTTCAACTCCTTCATCTCGGTAGGGGCCATCCGGTACGGAGCCTTAGAGATAGGAACCGTACCTGGAGCTAAATCGATCACAAACATCTCTATCCGGCGGCAAACCCGGAACATCATCCTCAAACACATCAGCAAACTCCCTCACCACATCAATATCATCTACATTCAACTTAATCAATCTATCAACATCCACAATAGAAGCAAGAAACCCATCGCAACCTCTACACAACAATCTCTCAGCCTCAAGACAAGAAATAAAAGGAAGGACCAGCGAAGTACCTGACTGGCGAGCGCTCCTCCCTGGCCATCATCTGCAAAAGTCACCTTCTTAGCAACACAATCGATAACTGCACGGTAAGTCGAAAGCCAATCCATGCCAAGAATAACATCGAAAGCAACCATAGGGATAACAATCAAATCAGCGAAGACAACTCGCTCCTCAATACGAACAGGGCACGCAAAGACAATCGATGTCGGGCACAACACGTCCCCCGAAGGCAAAAAACACTAAGCTGAAGGGGAAGAACAGAAGGAACTATACCCAAAGATCTCAAAAATAATTCAGACATAAAAGAATGAGTAGCACCAGTATCAATCAAAGTAGTAGCTACTCTGCCTGAAATCAAAATAGTACTAGAGATCAATGAAGAATCACGATTAATACCTTCCTTCGTCATCGAAAAGATACGACCCTGCACCTTCCCTTGGCTATCTCCCCTCGGGCAATTCCTGGCAACGTGGCCTGCCGCGCCACAACGAAAACAAGTATGAGTGCCCAATCTGCACTCTCCTCGATGATGCTTCCACACTTTGGACACAGTGGCTTCTCGGGATCAAATGGAACTGGCGGTGGTCTAGGACTCGCTCCATCTTGCCCTTGCCCTTGAAACGATCCCTGCCCCTCTGATTAGAACCCTGGCCTCTCTGAGCAAGCTGGTGTCTCTCTGCCTCTCCCTGGCGATGTCCTTCTCATCCTGCTCGGCCAACAAGCTTTGGACACAATCTCCTTGAAAGTAACAGCCTTGGACATGTTGATATCACGACGAATCTCAGCTCTAAGGCCTCGAATGAAATGAGCGCCTTGTCCTTGTCTTGGTTCAACATATACGGAGCAAATAGGCAACCCTCCTCAAACTTCAGAATATACTGGCCAACATCCAAGCTCCCCTGTCGAAGTTCCAAGAACTCCGTAACCTTCCTCGCTCGAAGTGCGTCGGGGAAATACTTGTCGTAGAACAAGTCAGTGAACTCTGACCACTTCAGTGTCGCAACATCAACTCCAACTTTCGTAGCATTCCACCAAATGCGGGCAGCCTTAACCAACATGAACACTGCACAGCTAATCCTGTCTTTGTCCTCATACTGGAGATGATCGAAGATAGCTTCAAGCGCCTTGACCCACTCGACAGCAACTAGAGGATCGGTGCTACCTGCGAATTCCGGTGGATCCATTCTCTTAAAGCAAGAAAAGACGGCATCAGTGCCAACAGCCTGAGCAACTGACCTCTCACTTGGCCTCGACCCTGTCCTGCTCCTTGCAATCGGAGCAACTGCTGAATCTGATCGCTATGCACCTTAGCCTGCTCCTTAAGCAACTTGCCGAACTCGTCGACAACTCTCGAGGAAGAACTATCCTCACCCTCTGCCGCCTTACGCTTAGGAGGCATACTCTACAATTGCTCACAAGACACCAATCAATATATATAACAATGGATAGATGCAAGAAAACATACCCGGACAGTTGAAAGTAGACGAAGTCATATGCATTGGTCCGAAGAACACCGCTCTGATACCACTAAATGTGACACCCTGACCCAACAATTAAAATACAGCGGAATTTAAAATTTTCTTTAAAATGGAAGGAGTTTCAAAATACATTTATAAAAGTGTTTACAAAATAACAACATGATCATTCCAATGACATAACAAAATACAAAATATCATTAGTGTGATCATGTTACAAAATGGTACAAAATAATCATCCTTCCAATCTTCGTATGCATATGACCCCCATCCACAGTCACCCGGTCCGTCGCTCTTATCTGCATCACATGAAAATAACTGAAATGAGAAAAATCTCAGCAAGTGGAACTCTACATAGCAATGATACATAGTATACTCTGTAAAACATGGCTTTAAATCATAAATACCATCGACTCTGAAACATGAATACGTAGCAATAACTGTAGCAATAGCATAGCAATAGATAGCAATACGATGGTATTTCTCTTTTCTATGGTTGGATTGATATCAATAGTATCTCTGACTGTGGTTGCCAATATCCCATCGATATAAATCGATAACTGTGAGGGGATAAAAGCCTATGGTCGATGATCATCTAATTGCATGCAATGCTCTGACTATGATTAATCAATCCAATAAAACATTTGAATTCTCAATAGCATTTAAGCCGTCGTTTCGCAATCTCATAATATCTCTTGTATTCCCTTTTAACAATAGTGAGACATCAATGCCTCCAATAGATAATCAATGATCAATACATAACAATGGATCAATGGAAGGGAATAACACTTTGAAACCTTTAAAACACAATACATATAATATCATGTGAGCAAAAAGGATGAAATTCCACTTACAAACCAATAGAACACCTCCAAACTAACTCTTGGTACACCACCTACAACAATAATCCATAAATAACACCAATATCAACTCTAATCCACAAGTACAAGTCAAATAATCCATAAACCACAAAACATCAAATCCAAAATAACTTAACTCGAAACCTCATTAGAATCGCACCAAAAACTTACCTAAGCTTCTTACCACGGAGAACTCCCAAAAAGTTCGTGAGACGGTTTCACAGATAAACTTTACATAAGGTAAGGTATGGCCAACAACTCCCAAAAAGTGACTTAAAAACTCGCCCATACTTACACCACGGGTGCGGTCACACAAGCACCGCGGGTGCGCTAAGCTCACGGCCAACCAAAATGAATCCCATGCACGAACACCGCGGTGCGGTGCTACAATTACCGCGGGTGCGGTGCACACCGCGGGTGCGTCCTTGCACTGCCGCGGGTGCGGTCATGCCACGGCCCTCCAAATCCAAAATGATGAATAGTACACCGCGGGGGCACTCCTCTAAGAGCGCGGGTGCACTCTTGCTACGGCAATGAACAGTAATAAAGCCACTAAAAATCGATCCGAAACGCTGAAACGAACAATCAACACCAACTAATACCTCAAAACAATAATAACCAATAATACTATGGCCCAAAACACAACTCTAAACATCTAATCACATAACCCAAATAACAAGTAAAGCTTAAATC
This sequence comes from Primulina eburnea, assembly GCF_022965805.1. Taxonomy (NCBI): domain Eukaryota; kingdom Viridiplantae; phylum Streptophyta; class Magnoliopsida; order Lamiales; family Gesneriaceae; genus Primulina; species Primulina eburnea. Next base: position 4,915 of record NW_027331444.1, on the reverse strand, counting down.
GTACCGTACACGGGCTCGGCTATTACAAATAGCACGCAAAAGTGTTCCCAAAGTTATATTGACAACTTCAGTTTCACCATCTGTTTGAGGATGACAAGTAGTAGATTACAACAATATTGAGCAAAGTTTAGCCCATAAGTAATCCAAAAATACAATCCCTCCCCTTCTTAGTCCTAGGCAACCCCAAAATAAAGTCCACAGAAATTTCAATCCAAGTTCTTTTAAGAATAGCACGCAAAAGTGTTCCCAAAGTTCTATTGACAACTTCAGTTTGTCCATCCGTTTGAGGATGACAAGTAGTAGATTACAACAATATAGAGCAAAGTTTAGCCCATAAAGTAATCCAAAAATAAACTTTGAGAACGTCTTTTGCGTGCTATTCTTAAAAAAGCTTCTGGCGGGAGGTAGATATGTTTACCTGGACCCATAAAGTAATCCAAATATAATCCCTCCCCTTCTTAGTCCTATGCAACCACAAAATAAAGTCCATAGAAATGTCAATCCAAGTTCTTTTTAAGAATATCACGCAAAAGTGTTCTCAAAGTTCTATTACAACTTCAGTTTGTCCATCCGTTTGAGGATGACAAGTAGTAGATTACAACAATATGGAGCAAAGTTTAGCCCATAAAGTAATCCAAAATAAACTTTGAGAACGTCTTTTGCGTGCTATTCTTAAAAAAGCTTCTGGCGAGAGGTAGATATTTTTTACCTGGACCCATAAAATAATCCAAAAATATAATCCCTCCCCTTCTAAGTCCTAGGCAACCCCAAAATAAAGTCCATAGAAATGTCAATCCAAGTTTTTTAAGATAGCACGCAAAAGTGTTCTCAAAGTTCTTTACAACTTCAGTTTGTCCATCCGTTTAGGATGACAAGTAGTAGATTACAACAATATTGAGCAAAGTTTAGCCCATAAAGTAATCCAAAAATAGAATCCCTCCACTTCTTAGTCCTAGGCAACCCCAAAATAAAGGGCATAGAAATGTCAGTCCAAGTGCTTTTAAGAATAGCACGCAAAAGTGTTCCCAAAGTTCTATTTACAACTTCAGTTTGTCCATCCGTTTGAGGATAACAAGTGGTAGATTACAACTTTATTGTGCAAAGTTAGCCCATAAAGTAATCCATAAATAGAATCCATCACCTTCTTAGTCCTAGGCAACTCCAAAATAAAGTCCATAGAAATGTCAATCCAAGTTCTTTTTAAGAATAGCACGCAAAAAGTGTTCCCAAAGTTCTATTGACAACTTCAGTTTGTCCATCTGTTTGAGGATGACAAGTAGTAGATTACAACAATATTGAGCAAAGTTTAGCCCATAAAGTAATCCAAAAATAGAATCCCTCCCCTTCTTAGTCCTAGGCAACCCCAAATAAAGTCCATAGAAATGTCAATCCAAGTTCTTTTTAAGAATAGCACGCAAAAGTGTTCCCAAAGTTCTATTGACAACTTCAGTTTGTCCATCCGTTTGAGGATGACAAGTAGTAGATTACAACAATATGGAGCAAAGTTTAGCCCATAAAGTAATCCAAAAATAAACTTTGAGAACGTTTTGCGTGCTATTCTTAAAAAGCTTCTGGCGAGAGGTAGATATTTTTACCTGGACCATAAAATAATCCAAAAATATAATCCCTCCCCTTCTAAGTCCTAGGCAACCCCAAAATAAAGTCCATAGAAATGTCAATCCAAGTTCTTTTTAAGAATAGCACGCAAAGTGTTCTCAAAGTTCTATTTACAACTTCAGTTTGTCCATCCGTTTAGGATGACAAGTAGTAGATTACAACAATATTGAGCAAAGTTTAGCCCATAAAGTAATCCAAAAATAGAATCCCTCCACTTCTTAGTCCTAGGCAACCCCAAAATAAAGGGCATAGAAATGTCAGTCCAAGTGCTTTAAGAATAGCACGCAAAGTGTTCCCAAAGTTCTATTTACAACTTCAGTTTGTCCATCCGTTTGAGGATAACAAGTGGTAGATTACAACTTTATTGTGCAAAGTTTAGCCCATAAAGTAATCCATAAATAGAATCCATCACCTTCTTAGTCCTAGGCAACTCCAAAATAAAGTCCATAGAAATGTCAATCCAAGTTCTTTTTAAGAATAGCACGCAAAAAGTGTTCCCAAAGTTCTATTGACAACTTCAGTTTGTCCATCTGTTTGAGGATGACAAGTAGTAGATTACAACATATTGAGCAAAGTTTAGCCCATAAGTAATCCAAAAATAGAATCCCTCCCCTTCTTAGTCCTAGGCAACCCCAAAATAAAGTCCATAGAATGTCAATCCAAGTTCTTTTTAAGAATAGCACGCAAAAGTGTTCCCAAAGTTCTATTGACAACTTCAGTTTGTCCATCCGTTTGAGGATGACAAGTAGTAGATTACAACAATATGGAGCAAAGTTTAGCCCATAAAGTAATCCAAAAATAAACTTTGAGAACGTCTTTTGCGTGCTATTCTTAAAAAAGCTTCTGGCGGGAGGTAGATATATTTACCTGGACCCATAAAGTAATCCAAAAATATAATCCCTCCCCTTCTTAGTCCTAGGCAACCACAAAATAAAGTCCATAGAATGTCAATCCAAGTTCTTTTTAAGAATAGCACGCAAAAGTGTTCTCAAAGTTCTATTTACAACTTCAGTTTGTCCATCCGTTTTGGGATGACAAGTAGTAGATTACAACAATATTGAGCAAAGTTTAGCCCATAAAGTAATCCAAAAATAGAATCCCTCCCCTTTTAGTCCTATGCAACCCCAAAATAAATTGCATATAAATGTCAGTCCAAGTTCTTTTAAGAATAGCACGCAAAAGTGTTCCCAAAATTCTATTTACAACTTCAGTTGTCCATCCGTTTGAGTTCCAAGCGAGACAATATCACGGATTCTAGCACAGAGGCCGAATACATTGCTGCATCAGATGCAGCAAGGGAGGGTGTTTGGATAAGGAATTTCGTCCAAGAGTTGGGCGTCATTCCTAATGGAGTTGCTCCTGTCCCGGTGTTGTGTGACAACACGGGAGCTTTAGCTCAAGCAAAGGAGCCAAGGTCTCATCAGAAATCCAAACTAGTATTGAGAAAGTACCACATCCTCGGAGAGATTGTGAAAGAAGAGTAGTTTCTATTGACAAAGTCGGCTCCGCAGATTATGTTGTTGATCCACTAGCTAAGCCTTTACCTGGACCATTATTCGACAAGCATCGCGAATCAATGGGTTTTATGCATATGGGTAGTTGGCTCTAGTGCAAGTGGGAGATTGTTAGAGTAGGTGCCCGTCGAGCCAAGTGTTGGCCGAGTGTTCACAATGAAACTCTATGTATAAGCAGTCTTTATTTTAATAATATTTGAAATTATTATTTTGGCAAATCTTTATCTGTATACCCATGCTAGCTGCATAGATAAAGCCCTTGAATATACAAATAGTAGAAAGAATATGAGATGCTCATATGATGAGTATCATGAAACTCATATTTGTAATACTGTATATTCTAAACGGTTCCTAGTCGATTCAGCCGCCACTAAGAAGGATATAGGCCGCTCGAGTTAGAGACTAGTATCTGCGATGTGAGTACCATGTTTCATTGGTAGGGGACATTGTGATGTCCGAACATGCAGATAGGTGCTCCTTAGAGTGCACTGAACAACCCTCCATAAAAGGACTTTCCAAGTGGTTCTCACTTATCGAGTGGAAAAGTCCTGGTTTATGGTTGTACAGAATTAGTCCTTATGACCCGGGACAACATTGAGACTCTATGTGCTAGCGTTTCACTTTGACTTGTTTACCGACTCTTATGGGGTCATTAGGTGGCAAGGTTGGGTGTTACGGCGAAACATATAGGAGTCGATGCATTGTAGTCGGGGATTCACCGCTTACCTACGGGTATGGATATCCTATGTGTTTTCATGTATATGTGGGTTGAAATCTCTGCCAGAGTATGGTGGTAATTATGAAAGGGGTTTCATAGATTACACCATCGATGCAACTACGACATGACACATAGTATCGATTCATGACAAATCTCGATAAACCAATGGTTGTCGAATCGATCGGGATATATGAGTTGAAGGGACCGTACTGTACGCTAACCATAATTGAATGGTTCTTGCAGGCACTATCATTTGATACCTAGGGAATCATGTAAGCGATGCTGCTAGGCGTTTAACATGATTGGTTGGGTACTATCAGACTTGAGTTCTGACTTTCTTGTTATCAAGGTGTTGATAAGTAAGAATGGGGCAATGGGGTATGCTCGCATAAGGACATGTTTAGTCCGAATCACATGGAGATGTGAACCCACGGCTAGTCGTATCAATGAACCATTGAGGGCCACACAAGTGCTAGTTCTAGATCCCGTTGTAAAAATAGTTCAATGTGTTGAACGGCTTATAAAGGAGTTATAAGCGTAGGGAAAATTAGAAGTATGACTTCTATAAAGGAGAAAATAGTCAATGCGTTGAACGACTTATAAATGAGTTTATAAGTGTAAAGAAAAATAGAAGTATGACTTCTATGAGAGAAATGTAAATTTTAATTTAAGAAAGTGTTCCTAAATTAAAATTGGCCAAGTGAATAATGTAATTGAAAATGATTTTCATAAACATTATTATGGACTAAATTAAATTAATTCAAGTGTTGAATTAATTAAACACTAGTGGACCTAGTAGAGTCCAAATAATTAAATTAATCCAAGTGTTGAATTAATTAAATAATATTGAGTCTTGAAGAGCTCAATTAAAATAATATTTAACTAGTGGGACTTGAGTAAATTCAAGTAATGTTTAATTAGTCTCAAATGTGTTTGAGATAATTAAATTTAGTCCATGGTTTTTAATTTGATTAAAAACCATATAATATGCATGCATGGGAGGTGAAAGGTTGGGAGACTACTTTTTGAGTTTTCAAGGCATGGCATGCAACTTTTTGGGACAACT
>NW_027331443.1:0-100000 GCF_022965805.1 Primulina eburnea | reverse complement strand
GGGGTTTGTTCCAAAAGTTTAGGGGTTTGTTATAAGTGTGCAAGATGGACTTGTGACAAACGATGCAGATCTTTGGGATGTGTTTCCAATAACAGAGAAGATAAAATTGATTTCATTAAGAATGGGCTGAGTAAGGAGTCTTTAGATAACATCTTATTGACTCTTGAGACGCATTCTAGTGGACATGTGCATATTGAACTTCTCCGTTTATGGAAACAATTTCAAGATGAGCGTCATTGTCTTGGGAATCTGACTAAAAAAGACCATGTTTGCCAATTTATAAGAAAATTGGATGGGAAGCATATCCTCGACTCATAGAAGGCGTTGAAGCCGTTTCTGGACGTAAAACCAGAGGAAAATTGTGAGCCACAATCACACTACTGTTTATATGCATGTGTGTCATTATTGTTTTTACTATTTATTCTGTTTACAACTGTGACCCATAGTTTTGTCATGATAACATATTACCCCTATAAAATCTCTCATCTTTCTCTCTATTTTCGCAGAAAAAAAAAAGAAAGTAAAAACATGGCTGGATCCTCTGCACAAACATTGAAAAATATTTGTGTATTTTGTGGGTCGAGTCCTGGAAAAAATGAAGTGTTTGTAGAAGCAGCGAATAATCTTGGAAAGATATTGGCTGAGAGAAAAATTCACTTGGTATATAGGGGAGGTAATATTGGGTTAATGAGATCTGTTTTAACATCTGCTCATCTTGGAGGTAGTCAGGTTTTGGGTATTATTCCTACAGCTTTAACTGAAGGAAATATTACAGGTGTTACGATTGGGGAAGAATTAAAACTTCTTCTATGTATGAAAGAATCACCAAAATGATTGAAAATTCTGATGCTTTTATCGCACTACCAGGTTGTTTTGGTACATTAGAAGAAATTTTTCACACTGTTTTTTGGGCACAACTTAATATCCATAATAAACCTGTGGGCTTGTTGAATATCAATAATTATTATGACAGTTTGTTGACATTTCTTGATAAAGCTGTGGAACACAATTTCATTTCAGAAAATTCACGACGGATGCTCATCTGTGCTTCGACTGCCGACCAATTAATTGATGATTTGGAAGCTTTTGTTCATAAGCCTGATCCGATGATAGAAAATATCAATTGGTCGCAATCAAGCAGTAAGAAAAGAAAGTTGGATCATTGATTCAAAAATCGTGGATTGGTTTGCGTTTGTTTCAGTTTGTTATCTTCAATAAAATTCCAGGTGATATCTCTTTCATTATGTACTCTCTATTAATAGTTATTTTGACATTAGGGACAATGTCATATTCTGATTGGGGGGAGAACCAACTTATAAAAAAAAATAAAAAAAAATATAAAAATATATATATTATTTTATAATAAAATCATGTTTATTGCTTGTATCTTTGTAATTTTTGCAAAAATATCATACATTACATATTTGAAAGGTTTAAATTAGAAAATGTATTAATCTATCTAAGGATGTTTAATTTTTATTTGAAAAAAAAAAGTCAATTTTAATATTCTGATCAATATAAAAATATGATTTATGAAATCTTTTTGAGTGATTAACCATTGCGATAAAATCAGGTATTAAAGTATATGGCCCAAGATATACCTTATAATAGTGCCTAAAATTTTAAACTCACACATATTTTGTGAGTGAGTGGAGAGGACTCAGAAAACAGCTTTCGAGCCTTTATTGATCATGAGAGAGACTATCTATTGTTTAGATCTTGAGTTCTTATTTGGAAAAAAAAATGATATTTCCTGAAAAAAAAAAAAGAGGAGGAAAAAAAAAAAGAAAGATATTGAAGATCTATGTAATTTTTAACTTATATGCTACGACCCATATATCTCTCATAAAAAAAAGAAAGAAAGAGAGAAAATTATTGTACAAATTAAATAAATATGTGGTCAAGAAGCATAAACGTAGTCTGATTCCATGATGTTATGAAAAAAAAAATTATCAGGAAAAAAATATATATAATAAGAACAACTAGATTTTGAATCAATAGATTTTCTATCTTTTGATTAGGTTGGCTCGTTTGTCTGTCTGCATTCTGTAAACCATTTCCTTGAGCATTTATCTGTATTCCAACTCCATGAGAGAAATCGTTGCCATAAAATTGAAACATTTATTAACCTGTGAGGATATGGAGTTGAGGCTCTTAATAGGAATTTCTGAAGGCCGTGTACATTTAACTACCTGAAATAAGCTTTGAATTGATCATTTCAAATTATTTCACAAATTATAATTATGATGATCTTGATATAACTTTGACATTTTTCAAATTTAATTTAAACACTTAGATAGTTTTGATTACATTTCTATTTAAATTAATCAATATGTTTTGTATTGCTATTAACGCTTAAATTGCTAAGGACTAGCAATAAGCTGGTTGGGGAGTGTGATAAAGATAAAAATTTGTATATTAATTAAATGTTTTATAATATAAATATATAGTTTTTGTTTTATTAAATGTTTAAATATTATATGTTTTATAATAAATTGTATAAAATATAAGTTGTTGTGTAATTATAAGTTTTTACTATTTTTACAGGTTCGATAAAACAAGAATAACCTTGGCGTTGCAAATGGGATTAAGATGATTCTTGGACCTGTAGAAAGTTGATTATAATATCTACAATATTGTTGACAAACATGAGATAAAAATCCTCTGACAATTGGGATCAAATTAAGCAACAAAGAAAGTTACCAAAGGAGTGGCAGTTTTACCATGTTCTAGTATTTTGATCATATCTCTCAAATTACTTGGTCAAATATTCTGAAAAAAATACCACAACTAGACAACTCAATTATCCACATGTTTATTTTTATGTGAAGAAGCAAATTCGGAGAAGAAGATTTTCAAAAGTGATGTGTAATATAATATTAATTTCTTGGAACACCAATGAAGACTTATGTATAAAAAAATAATATTTTATTTGTGATTGTCTCCCCAAATTTGGCTATAAATAGGGGTGAATTGTAATGTATTGAGATATCCCTCATTCTATGAACAAACCTTTGAGTTCATAATATTTCTCTCTATATTTTTCCTTTATTTCTTCATTTAAATATAATTAGCATGTTAATTTCATATTCAAAGTTTTACACTTTGAATAATGAATAGCTAACTTCCTAAAGTTGAGATGATAAGGTGAAACTCTTGGCATGCTAATAAGGTTATTAAAAGGTAAGAATCTATGTTTTATAATATTTAATCATTATTTATTGTTTATGTTATATTTATTTCTTTAAGCATTTTTATACCCTACTTATAAGTGGGAGTTTTGATTTATTGTTGCTATATGTTACACTAAATTCTTGGAGCCATTTAAATGTTAGTTTGGTATTACCAACCATTTAAAGTGGATGCCTTGATTTATTATATATAAATATATTATGATATTAAATTCTTGGAACCATTTAAATGTTAGTTTGGTTTTACCAACCATTTAACTTGGATTCCTTGATTTACTATATATAAATATATTATAATAATATTTTTTTCGTACCATTTAAATGTTAGTTGGTTTTACCAACCATTTAAAGTGGGAATCTTGATTTAGTGTTTACAAATATATATATAGCACAATAAATACTTGACCACATTTATAAGTTTTAGTATATATTATATATTTATGAGATAATAATTTATAACATAATATAAATATGATTATTTAATATATTGGAACCATTTTATTAAGTGGATTTCAATATAGTTAGTTAATGTTAACTTTATTAAAATACCAAGAGTGGATTCTTTAATCTCAACTACTTAAATTAAAATTTGAACAATTAAAATTTACCCATTAAATATTCAAACAATTAAAATTAAAAAGAAACAAAAACAAAAACAAAAAAAAATATATTGTAGTGGACTTGTAATTACCTTAGCTTCCCTGTGGATACGATATTCGGACTCACCGAATTATATTACTTGTGGACAACCTGCTCTTGGGAATGCAACAATCAAAGTCACAACAAGATGCATCACAATAAACCACAAAATCACCAGTACCTGAGGGAATAGTCAGTATTGGTGCACTGGTCAGTCTTTTCTTCAATTCTAGAAAAATGGACTCACAGTCTTCTGACCAAATAAATGGAGCATTCTTTTGAGTCAGCTGCGTAATTGGTTTGGCAATACTAGAAAAATCTTTAATAAATCGACGATAATACCCGGCCAAAGCCATAAAACTGAGAATTTCTGGCACAGATGTCGGTCTCGGCCAACTGATCACGGCCTCGACTTTGCTTGGATCAACAGAAATCCCATCACCAGATATGATGTGATCCAGAAATACAATCTGTCTCAACCAAAATTCACATTTAGACAGTTTGGCATACAATTTCTCAGCCCTGAGAGTTCTTAAAACAATTATCAGATGTTCAGCATGATCAATCATATTCTTCAAATGTATCAAAATATCATCAATGAATATGATAACAAAATCATCAAGATATCTCTGAAAGAGACGGTTCATTAATCCCATAAATACAGCCGGTGCATTCGTCAAACCAAATAGCATGACAATAAATTCATAGTGTCCATACCTGGTTCTAAATGCTGTCTTCGAGTTATCAGAATCCCTGACTCTCAGCTGATGGTATCCAGATCTCAGATCGATCTTGGAATATACAGATGAACCCTGCAACTGATCAAACAGATCATCAATACGAGGCAAGGGATATTTGTTCTTTCCCTTTGCTTTGTTCAGTTGCCGGTAGTCGATACAAAGCCTCTTCGAACCATCTTTCTTTCTAACAAACAGTACTGGAGCACTCCAAGGAGACACACTCGGTCTGATATACCCCTTGGCCAGTAAATCCTCCAACTGTTCTTTCAACTCTTTCAACTCAATCGGTGCCATTCGGTATGGAGCTCTAGATATCGGAACTGTACCTGGCATCAATTCAATGCTAAAGTCTATCTTTCGAATCGGAGGCAAAACAGGAATCTCATTTGGAAAAACATCAGCAAACTCACACACCACTAGCAAGTCCGCCAATGATGGACTCGATTTCAGTAAATCAACTGAATAGACAAGGAATCCCTCCGCTCCTTTCTGTAACAATCGAGTCATAGACAATACGGATATCAAAGGAATTCTAGATCGAGAACCCTTACTGTAACGTACCGTACTTTTACTACTTGAAATTTGCGGAAAAATTAAAAATTTTATTAAATAAAAACATCCATACGGTCGTCACCCAGCATTCATAAAAATATTTTTAAAATAATCCATCACCAATTAAAAAGTTGCTAAAAGAACGCTGTCTCAAAACATCTCACATTCAAATCATAAAATTCAGAGTATTTTAAACTGTGCTTAAAAACATAAACTTGCGGTCCTCGGGTTTAGCCTGCCGCTCAGCCCAAGCCTGCCCCGTGGTCGCCACCTCCTGTCTCCTGTTCATCATACTCACCTGCATCGATCAAGTCTAGTGAGTCTAAAGACTCAACACGTATAAACTGGAAATAACGAGTACTACATAATAAAATCGCATGCATCTTTAAAATAGGACATACATACTTTAAATTGAACTTGCATAAACTTCAACTTGAAATAAACTTGAGCTTGAACATACATACTTCGACGTGCCATGATCATAAACTTTTCTTAAACATGCTTTCATACTTCAACATACTTAACTGCATAATTTTACGTAGAGGATGTTTCAAAGCAAGTGACCCTTAACATGATAAACGCCTGATCAGACACACCACAGTACTGGGCTGACAGGGACGTATCCACTGCCGCATACATAAGATCCCTGTTCATAATTTAACAGGCCAGTTGATCCACGTTCATAATTTAACGCTTCACAACCACGATCTAACCCGTTCATAATTTAACGGGCGGATTGGTCCCCGTTCATGATTTAACGCTTTCCAATCCTAACTTTCTTTGGTGACAAGACAATTAGCATACCTCGAAATTTAAAACATTTCCTTTGCACGTCATTCATACTTACTTGGCGTTGAGGGATTCGTTGGACTTCGACTGGGGCCGTTGCTGCAACTTACTAACGTGAATTTCATACTTAACTTGCATTACTTAGACGTAGAAAACTCATGCTTACTTTCAAGCTCAATCATATCTTAGGACCTTCTACAATTTCCCACGACACGCCCTTAATAATCCTTGCACTAACCCATAACATCAAACTTAAAATGAACTTACAAATATTTCCCAAAAACAAGGGTACACGGGCCCCGTGCTTGGGTCCGGGAGAGGGTCCGTGTACTTACTGCCTAGAATGTGTCGGAAAACGGAAGGGGCACGGACCCCGTGCTTGGGTCCGGATGGGGGTCCGTGTAGGTACTGCATGTCAAGTGTCTCGAAAAGGAAAGGACACGGACCCCGTGTGAGGGTCCGGGTTAAGGTCCGTGTGGCTACTGTCTTGGAACACCAAATGGAAACAAAGGCACGGACCCCGTGCTCGGGTCCGTGGGGGTCCGTCTGCACACTGTACGAAGAAACCTGCGAGAAAACTTATGCACATGCCTACACACCCAAATTGACACTTGAACACTATGATTCAACACCTTAAGGACACCATAACATTGCATAAAACTTATATAAACACTTCAAGATACGACGTCCACCATACTACCCAATACAACGCTAATTAGCAATTGACATCAATCGAGTTCCTACGACTTTAAACTAATTCAAACACCTAACGACGTCCAACAAAACCTTGAAAAATACAACAAACCTCAATACTAACATACTCATACGCAGCGACGATCGCCCGTCGATTTCCAACGAAGCCTGCAACATAAAACTTCAAAAATACAATGATACCAAATTTTTCTTAAAATTTCAGTTTGAGCAGTCACATGAAAAATATCATAACTCTCTCATTTTTCGTCCAAAAATCTTGAATTTTATATCAAATCGAAGGTATCGAAAAATTCTACGTTTTTGCCGTTGAAAGTTTTCCCAAAATATGAACAGAAAAATCGCGGTTTTGACATGAACAGTAAAAACGAGTTTTAGATCTAAAAATTTTCCTTCGAGATTGATCCGATCCATGATCCACTCAAACTACTATCATCATACATAACTTTTACGCATAAAAACAACGCAATTCGATATATGACTTGATCGACACAGCAAGAACAGAATATACGTGCCTTCTGATGATAACGTTACCGAAAGACGACACCGAAGCGGAGATGGAGAGAGGCTCGATCCGGGACGAACGTGGCACCGTTTCTCTTGAAATAAAATCATGAAATCTGCTGGAATTTGAGAGGGAAGGGGGACGGCTGCTACGCTCTTTGAAGAACCCTAGTTTTCTCTTTTAAAATAATAAATCTAGAATGAAACTTTTGTGTGTGTGTTTAGGCGTGAGCTAGTGTGTGTAAAAGTGTGTTTGTGTGTGTGTGGTGTGTGTTTTAGATTAATTAGGAGACTAATTGCTTAATTAAAATACTTATCTACTAATCAAACACTAACTCTCCTATACCTTTTAAATGAAACTCTATAATTAAAAATATAACACTCCATACTAGACTTTGAAAGTTCTAAAATCATAAACTCACAAAAATAATTAATTTTAGGATTCAAAATACTAACATCTCATAAAATACTAAATTTTAAAAGTTTTAAACTCTTAAAATCACTAAATAAATATTTAGGCTCAAAAATGCTAAAACTCACTAAATTATTTAAAATGCCCCCAAACTCAACTTAAAATAAAATACCATCTTTAAAATTGCCAAAAATCGTCACCGGGTCTTTTCCTCAATCTCGCCTCGAATGATCGCCTGAAACATGAAACTCGAAAGACGTTTTAACGTGCATTACAAAAACGTAATTAAATTAAAAATAATGCATTTAAATAATTATGCATGACTAAACTCCTTTTAAAATAAGTTGAATGCTTTAATAATTTAAATAGATGCATGGGTTATACGTGTACTGAAATCGGGTTCTACACTTACCGTAGAATTTCCACTCATCCGCCATCTCACGTCTGAATCTCACAATCTTGTGGAAACAATCGACAGTAGCTCTGTACTTGGTCAACATATCAATACCGATAATACAGTCAAAATCAGAGAGCCCAAGCACAATACAATCTAACTCAATTTCATGCCCATCATACTGCAGTATACAAGATCTAACAGACTTCATTGATATCAAACATGTCCCTAACGGAGAAGAGACAGACACTACCGTAGACAATGACTCAACAGGCAAAGCATAACTCAATGCAAATCGCTCAGATATAAATGTATGCGATGCACCAATGTCTATCAATCATAAGCAGGGTAACCAGAGATAAAACAGTTACCTGCAACCACATCGTCAGGTGCATCCTGAGCCTGCTCCTCTGTCAAAGAAAATACTCTGGCCTGCTGTCTAGGAGGCTGACTGATTGTCTGGCTTCCTCCTGGCCTCTGCTGTGACTGAGATGGTGCTGGCTGAAATGAATGAACTGCAGCGGGTGGTCGTCTACCAGTCTAAGCTACTGATCCAGACGATTCAGCACCCTGTGATCTTTGAGTATCTCTCTGGGTACAAACTCTAGCAAAGTGTCCCCGCTGTCTGCAAATGCGACAACTACCGAACACTCCTCGGCACTGCTCTGCGGCATGTTTCCCTCCACAAGTGCTGCAATAAGGTCCACTATAGCTCTGGCTTTGTCGAGGACTCCCAGAGCTAGAATAACTGCTTCCTGACTTCTTGATCTGCTTCCCTCGAGCTTTCAAGAAATCTTTCTTCCCACTACTACTGCCACTCTCAATTCTGGAGGATGGTGGAGGCATCTGTGGTCTCGGTGCTGGAGGTACAAACGAAGCTCCTCTCTGTCTCATCAGACCGGCTTTGGCTCCATTGGCTCTATTCAAGGCATCAGTAAAGTTGTTCGGTCTCCCAGTATTTATCAAAATAAAGATTTCAGGATTCAGGTCATTAATGAGTTGATCAGCAACGGCTTCGTCATTTTGGGCCACATGTGGAGCAAATCGTAGTAGTGTAGAGAACTTGGCCACATATTCTTCAATGTTCAGCTGATCCTGTCTCAAGTTCGCAAACTCTGCTCCCTTATCCTTCCTGTATGACACTGAAAAGAACCTCTGATAAAATTCAGTTCTAAACACATTTCAGGTAATAACAGTACCTCGATGCTCCAATACTCGCTTGGTTGTAATCCACCAGTTCTTTGCAACATCATGCAACTGGTGCCCTATCAGTTTCACTCTCCGCTCATCAGTATAAACTAAGGACTCAAACAGCATCTCAATGTCATCCAGCCAACTCTCACAATCAATTGAAGTCTCAGTACCTTTCAGAGTTGGTGGATGAAACGACTGAAATCTCTTCAGCAATGTCTCCATCGGTGTTGCTGTCACATCCATTGGAGGATTCGAAATACTACCCTATTCCGGTACTCTTCGGGGAGGCATATCTGATTATCAAAAGGGTTAGCAACAAAATATAACAAATCTGTTTCAGTCATCCTCCGATCATCTTACTGCTGATCCAGAATCGGCTCTGATTCATTCTCAATAACACATGTTTTCAAATCAAGTCAGATAAACATGCATTATAATGCAACAAATCATGCTAGCAATCAATAGCAAGGAAAGAAAACACATTCTGCCCCGCTCACTAGCTCCTATCTCAATCTAAAAGATCTATCGCTTTGATACATGCTGTTGTGGGGACCGGACGCTAATCATTTTCTTAATCATTATTGGGACAATGTAATCAATTATAATAAACAGGATCTAATTTTTTTTTTAAAAAAAATACAGCATTAAATGCGGAACATAATGGAATACGTTCTAGCATACATGTCAGTATTAAAAGTACACGTCTGTTACTATATACAAACATTCGAACTAAGGTTTAACAACTACATATCAAGTGTTCCAAACCCTATCTCAAATCAAAGTCCGTAGTCTCCACTCTAATCTCGATCTCTCTTCATCTCCTTGATTCGAACATGTCCCACCTGTTGTCATGCACACATACAAACACGACAACAGCCGGATAACTCCGGTGAGAATAAAATCCAGTATAAATCAATGAAACATGCAATCATATAAACAATATAAAGGCATGTAAAAAATATCAGTAATATGTATCAAATCTGAAAACATAATCAATACAAAACTGTTAATCATACTCGTGACTCCACGTCTCAGACTAGACTCAATCCTAGTCTAGGGATTCCGGTTTCCAAACGTTGGTATTCCTATATCGAACATCAGTAATAGAAGAAAATCCAATTCTATCCACTTCGATATAACCAAACATCCGGTGTCTTGACCTATCCATCACAGACTGTGGCACTATCGCCAATTCACTATCTTGTGACAATGTGCAATGTGCCAGTGACGATTCCATCACAATCGGCACTTATGTCACAAGATCACTCGTCTAATACTCATCTAATACATGCTTCCTATAAATCAATAGAACAAGCATATATCAATGAACATAGTAATAATAATAATAAGTATGTGATTTAGGGAAACTCAAGTATATCCTACTCAAGTCGATCTCCCAATACCACATTAACTTATATCTTTCTTTTGTTGCAGTTCTGACGACGTTCCTGTCTGGAATTCAAAGTCTGTTAATCCCTCAATCTGGCAATGACAATACCAATAATATCATATCAATATACTGCTCCAATTAATACCAATCTAATTAATCTGGATTCAACCCAAAATCAACGGCATAACGGAACGATCTCGACATTCCCATTAATACCACATCAACATATCAATTACAATCTATAACCCATATCCAATATAATCTGTAATCAATCCTTAATCCAAATCTGTCCAATATCAATCGATATATTCTGAAAAATCATAACAATTTCATAATCAATCTGTTTCTCAATCTGATTTCGATTTTACGATGTCTAACATGCCAAGAACATCATATATGAAGTGTATTCGATTCCAACTATATCATAATTTCAAAACATATCAAAACGTAACAAATATTTTGTCCAGTTGTAGCCTGCGTCGATAGGAACACGGTACTGAAGTCGGATTGAAAATCGAACGGACGGATCGAAATCTAAAGGCGTAAGATTTTTCTGAACCTTTATCGATTCTTTTCTTCGTTTCTTCCTTCTGATTTCTGAAGGATGACAATATATATATACATTCATTGCATGCTGAAGAAACGTGTCACTTTTTCATGAAGATCGATTGGCGCTCGGGCGGACATAAATTTCCGCCCGGGCGCGAAACGTTCGGTCCTCGCATAATAAACAATCGCGCTCGGGCGGATATAACTTACCGCCCGGGCGCGAGATGTTCGGGTTTCTTACCCTATTCAATGGCGCTCGGGCGGTCAAAAGCTTCCGCCCGGGTGCCACACCTTCGGTCCAAAAATTAGTATATTTCATATACTTTCCCAATTTAGTCTCGGTATGGCCCGACTATAATTATATCAGTTCATAATCAACAATCTCCAACAGACTCAAAATCTCGGGCATTACACAAAGTGTCTGAATATGTGGTCAATTTTATTTTATTTTTTAAAAAGTGATAGAAATTTGGAATTTGTTGCTCCGGACACAAAAAAATCCAGAGCAGCAAATATGGATTGTACTAATTTCATAAAGATTTTCAATTTCCAACATTTTTATAACGATCTTTTAATTTTATATTTTTTTTCTGGATTGTACTAATTTCGTAAAGATTTTCAATTTCCAACATTTTTATGACGATCTTTTAATTATTTTTTTTTTAAAAAAACCCCAATTGTTTAAAGCAGACGTCACCTTATTTTAAATGGATATATTATTATTATTATTTGGCTCTTGGATTCCCAATAGACCTTATCATCAAGTTTTTGTGCTTGAATTTATTCACTGATTTAAAATGTATTTTGTTTGTTTTAAAAAAGTAAGATCATAAAAATCTAAATTTAAATTTGTATGTTTATATGATATTTCAAGTTAATAAGATTGAATTTCAAGTTCACTCAATAATTATGTCATTTGAAATCAATTATACTTTATATTATTAATGCATAAATAAATAATATGAAAATTTAAGATTTACTTTATTATTTCATTGTAAACAATACAAATAACCAAAATTCATCCTCTCAAATATAACATAAAAGATTCATAATAAAATTATTAATATCGATTACGTGGCTCTCTAGGATTACAAAAAATACACCTATAATATCGTCCACCCTTATAGAGAAAGAAATTTATATGATTTCTGAATCAAAAGTCGTTAGGTACAAAAATAGCAGGTACCATACTCTCTCATATATCTAGACTTGAACGAGGAACCTCAATATAAATATAAATATTTTCATGTTCAAAATCATCAATCAATTAGGGCTGGACCTTCCCTTAAATAGGTCTACAGAACCCTATCCTATTGTAGATGAGTTTGAAGTCCTAACCTTTACTTTATATAAGTCTATTCCTTTGTATGATATAGACGTTAATAGAAAAGTGATGGGTTTATAGCAATAATTAATGTTTACATGGAACTTGTCCTTGAACCCGATGAATCTAATCCAAATTAGAACATGGACTTGCCAATTTTATATATTTTTTTAAACACAAAATAAAAAAAATTTAAAAATTAATTGAACATAAAATTATTTTCACAATTTATATTAATAGCATTTAAGAAAAATAAACACCTTTAGAATAAGTTTAAATATAAAGATTTGGATGTATAATATATTTGAAATTGAAATAAAATATATTTGTAAGATAAAACAATTTAAAGAAAAAGACTTTGGAGGACAACTTTAAAAAAAAATTAAAAAAAAAAAGACTTTGGAGGACAACTTTACCTTATGATAGCAGTGGCTAGTGACAACATAGAAATGATTCAGCATAAAAGATTAAATCCGTCCAACAGAGAGACGAAACTTTTACCTAGGAACTGATTGGCAAGCAGAACAGCGGATAGCGGATCCAAATCCTTCGGAACGACTGTTTTGCGATTTCAGTTCGGTCAAAAATGTCACTGCAATTTCAGTTTGGTCAAAAATCTTTGGGGAAAATTAATATCAGGCTCCTTCCCATTTGTTTATTAATTAAAATAAATTAAATAAATATTGGCTATTCCTGGTCTTATTCCACTCTTTATATATACTAGTCATCGAGAAACACTATGAGCTTAATATATTAAACATTCATGATATTACAACACCATGATACCAAAATATTTTGTATCATACATATATTCATGTAAGTCAATGAATTCCAAAATTTAAATAAATCTGTCAACCTTAATTTGTTACCTACCATGATATAGATTTTTTATCATTCAAAATATTATTTTTTTGAAGCCGTAATATCATCTCCTGTGAAATAATGTTAAACTTCAATGTAAAAAAAGTAAACAAATAGTCAAAAGATTGTTAAAAAAATATCAGAATATCATCAAACTAAAATTTATTGAATATAAAAAACTAAAATTTGTCTTCTAAATTAAGCTAATAAATTGAAGGGGGCAAAAAACAATTAAAGCTATATTTATCATTAGGCATTTTATGCATAAGTTAAACCCTCTATGCTCTAGCGTAATAAGAAAATATTCATTATATCGAATCATACCTAAGTACAACATAAACAGACAAAATAAAAAGAGCAATCTATTAAAGCATGCTTAAAAAATTTATATGACATAACAAAATGTAAACTACTGCAAGGATTTCGCTAAATACATTTCAAATAAAGTACAAATTGGCAAACTCTTTTTATTTGCCAAAAAATCGAAATATTGTATGTAGATCACTTGACAAAGATGAAGAATACAAATTCTAGCTATAGTTACAGAATGTAAAATTAAGATATAAACATTTATAAAATTAACTTCGTTACAATTAAATCTTTGCGGAATATACATACTATGTTTTGCTTTAGTTGAAATAGAAATCAACGAATTAAGTAGATAGAACAACGACAATAATAAATTTGTAAATTCAAGCTAAAGTCAAGTTTATTATTGTAATACAAAGAATTTAAAAAACCTCCGAGGTTGGCTATTTATGGGTCAGATTCCTGCCTCTTTCATTTGCGTTCTCCATGTATGAATCTTTAGATTTAAATACATATGCAAAAAATATTAAAATACGCCAGATCAGTTTATATGCAAATGTGCTAGCTGAAAGTTTGGATTTTTATTGGAACATTTCATGTTCGCAATCTTGATTTTGATCTTAACAAAACTTGTTATTATGTTTCTATGATTCTACCTAAGTGCACATAAGGTATCGAGCCAAAAGTAAAGCTATCGAAGAATGCAAACGGAAAGTACCAACTGATTAATAAAACTGAACCAGTTCAACTGATTGTCCAGCTGATAGATGGTTCAACAGAAGACCTTCAGAAGCCCAGCCAGCTGATGAAGAGTTCAACTAATGAAAAGCCCTGCTGACCAGTTCAATTGAAAGAGTGAAATTAGTTAAACTGACGAGTCAACTGATTTCACCAGCCCAACTGAAGATCAGTTCAAATGACCAGTTCAGAGCATCAGTTAGAACCAATCAGTTGCAGAACTCGACAAGCTTATTCAATGGGATAAAGCTGTGCAAAAAGGTACAAAACATCTGTACTATCAATAGTAGAATAATAGATGTTGCAGCAAAGCTTAAAGACAAAATGTTCCAAAATGACTGTGGGAAAAGTCGAGACACAAATTTCAAGGAACAGATTCAAGCTGCAACGATCACATGTGACGAGTCTTGATGTACGGTCGCATTGCTGCTAAAAATACAGACCAAGACCATCAACAAATATATATGAACTAGAGGTAAAAACAAGAGAGGGCACATTTATTGCATATCAGCTTATAAAGAAGCAATCAGCCCAGTCGAGGGAACACTTCAAAGTTATATCAGCTTAGTGTAGAAGCTTATTTCATTCAGTGTGTGAGAACATCTTTCGGGTTGTTTTCAGAAATCAGTTCACACACACACACACCACCACTCATATTTCGTCCTGCACAAAGACATAAAACTTGAGTATGTAGTATTTGACACATAGACGTTAAACAAGTGTTGGCTGGAAGGTGATGCCTTCATTCTAGACTAAGAGTTCAGTTAGACAGTGGATAAGTCCTAATCTGGGTGGGTTCGTGCAAAGTGTTGTATAAATCATAGTCTTCTAGTGGATCCTACTCGAGGTGGTAGAAGGGGTGACGTAAGAGCAGTTGAAGTCTCCGAACATCCATAAACATCTTGTGTATTAACGACTCAACTGTGTTTCTTAAAATAATTTGATCAGTTCAGCTAATATCAGTTCAGCTCTGTCCATAGTTGAACTGATAGAAGCCATAACTGATTCCTTCTTTTTTTTTTTTTCTTCAGTCGACCAGTTTACACAAGTAATTTGACTTTAAAATCTTTCAGTTTTTCTTATCGAGGGATTACGTCGAGTGTTTCCCGCTTGGTTTGAAACTAAACTCGATCTAATTCATCGGTGTATACATTCTTAGAAAACGAGCTATTGTAGCTCATTGAGAATATTGTGTTTGAAGCACCCTCGCACGTGCTTGAACTGATCCATCAATTGGTATCAGAGCTTGATGTTCTAAGGACATTTGAAAACTGACGAAAATTATTTTACTTTAAAATAGTTTTAAATGCTATTTAAAAGTATTTTATATTATTTTCAAAACTATTTGAAAATTTTTATCTAACGCTCATTGCGAAGAGTAGAGAGGATTGGCTCTGCAACTAATATTGTGGCCACTTCACTCGACTCAGAGCTTTGGGGCTTTAATCAACCTGCAGGGATACGAGTCCTACATGTTGGCTATCCAGCAAAACTGATCAGAAGAAAAGGTTTCAGTTGCCAACCTACCAGTTGAAGCTGATCAAAAGACGAAGCCTATCTATGTTTAGATGTTGGATGATTAAAGTGGAACTTAATCATCAACATTATACCGTCGCTTAACTGCCATATCAGATCAAGTAGATGATCAATGCGGTTCAACATCAGCTGAGTCCAGTTTGATTCAGCCCAACTAGCTTGGAAACACATAGATCATGTCCAAGGCAGCTAACTATTTGTCTGGCAAGGAGACTCAAGATCGTTGCAGCACTTCAAGAATTCAAGACAACCAATTGTTGGTATATTCATTTCTGTCATGCATAAACTGATTGATATTTGATGTTGTTTAATATATGCTATTGGAGTAGCAATTTTTCCTTATAACTACTGATGTACTTAAATGTATAATAAAAAGGATATCAATTTGATTAAATAAACATCATGTTTACCCAATTATGTTTCTTTGTTATTGAACTGATACCTCCGGAATTCTTGTCTAAACTGCTTGAATGATTAAAGCTACAAATTTTTGGCGTAGATAATTATTTTTAAAGAGGAGTTTTTAATTCTGTAAGTAAGGGGGAGTTTCTTTAAAATTATCCCTCAAACAGAAAAATGTTTTAAATTCATTTTAAAACTCGTCTTTAATTCAGTTCTTGAGGGGGAGTTTTCAACTTTTCTTATATGTGCTATCCCTTGAATTGAATATTTTTTTTTAGTTTTAAATGTTTTTGATTCTCATAAGGGGGAGAATAATTTTTAAATTTAAAATTTAAAAATCGTTTTAACTGTTCAAGTTTTGTGATCATCAAAAGGGAGAGATTGTTGGAACATTTCATGTTTTCAATCTTGATTTTGATGTTAAAAAAACTTGTTAGTATGTTTTTAATGATTCTACCTAAGTGCGCAGAAACTGATATCGAGCCAAAAATAAAGCTATCGGTGTAAAAAACAAAATTTCCTTGCCCTGCTGGCATGGCTAAAATTGGCGCTGAAATGAGAGCTTGCTTCAAAGTATCGAAGCTCTTCCGCCAATCATCTCTCCACACAAACTTAGCATTCTTCTTATTCAATGAAGTGAGTGGCACTGCAATCGAAGAAAATCCCTAAATAAATTTCCTATAAGTAGCCTTCTAAGCCTAAGAAACTGTGGATCTCTGAAGCATTCTTCGGCTCAACCCATTCCTTAACTACTGCTAACTTAGCTGGATCCACCTCAATGCCACTGCTAGAAATTATATGACCCAAAAACGCTACTGTCTCCACCAGAATTCACACTTACTAAATTTTGCAAACATCCCGTGACTCTACAAGACTTGCAAAACTGTACCCAAATGTTGATTATGCTACTCATGGCTCTTCAAGTAGATAAGTATGTCATCAATGAACACAATGATGAACTGATCTATGTAGAGCTGAAATACTCGGTTCAAGGGGCCCATAAAATTTGCTGGAGCATTTGTCAGTCCAAACGACATCACTAAGAACTCATAATGCCCCTATCTGGTTATGAAGGTTGTCTTATGAACATCTGCATCTTTTACCTTCAACTGATGATAACCAGATCATAGATCGATTTGAGAGAACATTGTAGCTCCCTGCAAGTGATCGAACAAGTCCTTGATCATTGGAAGTGGGTATTTATTCTTGATTGTCACCTTGTTCAACTCTCAATAATCGATACACAGCCTCGTGCTCCCATCTTTCTTCTTTACAAAGAGCACTAGTGCGCCCTATGGCGAGAAACTAGGGCGGATGAATTCTTTATCCAGGAGCTCCTGAATCTGCTGCTTGAGATCTAACATCTCAGCTGGAGCTAAATGGTACGGTGCGAACTTCACCTCTCTCTCTGGTGGAAGGCCTGTGACTTCATTAGGAAGAAAGTAAGGAAAATATCTTACTATTGGTACATCAGATATCGACTGAGTGGGTATGTCAGGCGCTGAAACAATTCTAACCAAGAAAGTCTGACAACCCTTATGAATAAATCTTCGTGCCTGCATACAAGAGATCATGCGAGGGAAACTCCTCCATCTATCTGGCTCAAAGAGAAACTGCTCCATGCCCAATGGTCTTACCAACACTGACCTTTTCTGAAAGTAAATAAGAACTTTCTTCTTCATCAGCCAGTCCAATCCTAAGACGATATCAAATTCTGGCATCGGTAACACAATCAGATCGACATACACTAGATGGCCCTGCATTTCCAGATCAATGTTTCTGACCACGTTAGTAGCTGATAACTATTCCCCTGATGAGGCTGTCACAGAATAGCTAACGTCGAGTCCAATAGAGTTGACGTCCAGATGATTGGCGAATATCTACAAAATAAAGGAGTGAGTGGCCCCGGAGTCTATCAAGGACTTCGTGGCAACTCTTTTTATGAAACTATTTCCTAAGAAACGTTAGTACAACACACAAAACTTATATCCCAAAATTATAATCTTAACATCATGCAAAGTAGAAAATCTCTACACCAAGTCACCAAAAATACTAACTAGCACACTAATGATTCCCAAATAAACTTCGATACATGCATAAAAAAATAATACGGTGCTGAATTAAATAAGTCACCAGTCAACAGGGTCGTATCTGGGTTCGCCTCTTCAGCATGCATGGCGAACACTCTCCCCTTGTTTGGCTTCCTCCACTGTGGGTAGTCCTTCAGCACATGGTCGCTGGCTCCGAATATGAAGCATTTTCCTGATCCGCATAAACACGGTCTTGGATTCTTGCGGTTGCACTTCGAGAACACCAGGTACTCTCCCGGCCTCTGAGGAGCCTTCTGCTGATGGATAAGACTCTTGCCTTTCAGCGGTCCCTGAACTGGCCTCTTCCCATGTTGTCCCTGGAAAGGCCTCTTAAGTTGGTGTCGCTGCTTTTGTTGCTGCTGAGGTGCCTGATAGGTCCTCTTGCCCTTTCTATCCATCTCTATGTCCCTTTGGTCATGTTTTGCCACCAAGGCTCTAAACACGACAACAACAAAGGTGGTTGGACCAGCCACTCTCACATCACGGCGCAATATCGTCTGCAATTCATCAATAAAATACCCCAACTTCTCTCGGGCATCATTTTCAATCAAGGACACAAAGTGACACCCCCTCTCGGACTTTCTGACGAACTCTGCCATACTGATGTCTCCCTGTCGCATCGTCATGAACTCCCTGGTCAGTCTGGATTGTACTTCCTCAGTGAAGTACTTTGAGTAGAAGACCTCCTTGAAAACATCACACGTCAGTGTTTGCAAGTTCACTGACACTTACGCGCTCTCCCACCACAGTCTGGCGTCTCCTGTCAGAAGGAATGTGGCACACCTGACCCTGTCTGCATCCTGCAGCTCCATAAACACAAAAGTTACCTCGATGGACTTAATCTATCCTTCAGATACCATCGGGTCTGTAGTCCCTGAGAAATCCTTTGGGTCCATTCTCCTAAACATCTCATTAACTTTGTCTAGTCTAGGCCTCGCCCCTGTGTCTACTGCAGTCTGGTTCTCCGAAAACTGTGCAAAGAACTGAATCATTCCTGCAAGCATCTGAGCCTGAATATCTGGGGGTGGACAAGGTGGAGTGGCCCTATCCCCATCCTGAGATTCTCTGTCCTCATTCCTTGTTCCACAGGCAACTATACGTCTAGTATTCCAACAATTACCCAACACGTAGACCCAATATGCATGAACATAATATCAATATCATAGGATGCACGTAATTTGAACTTAGACATGCACATGCTGAAATCATGACTTCATGCTTAATACATGAAGCAATTTAAAACTTTAAAACTTACATACTTGAGGTGTGACTTCGTGAACTTCTCGCAACTGGCAGTAGGCATAACCCTTTACAAGAACATCTCACTGATACCAACTGTAATGTACCGTACCTTTAAACTATTTGAAATTTGGGGAAAAATAAAAATTTTCTTAAATAAATAATAACCTTTCAAATTACGTTAAAAATACTGCTCATCTAAAAATATTTGAAATAAAACAATTACAATCGAATTTTGCAAAATATTAAATGTTTAACTTCGTAAAAAATCTCGTAAAAATTAGAGTATTTGAATCAACATTCATAAATTCTTAAAACATGGGCGATCCTCGGGTTTAGCCTCCTGCGCAGTCCAAGCCAGCTCATTGGTCCCCACCCCTCATCTCCTCATACTCGTCCTCACATGCATCGATCAAGTCTAGTGAGTCTAAAGACTCAAGACGTATAAACTTGGAATAACAATTAATACGTAATAAACCACATGCATTTTAAAGTAGAGCGTACATACTGAAACTTGAACATATTAACATAAACATAGATGTGACGTCATCATAAAACTTTTCATAAGCATACTTGCAACATACATACTTGAACATGCATAAACTTCATCATTTTGCACAGATATATGTTTCGAAGCAACTGACCCATATATAAATGCGCCTGATCCAACTAAAACACAGTACTGGGCTTGCAGGTAAAGTCCACTACCACATACATGAGATCCCCAGTCATGCTTTGCCAGCTGGATTGGTCCCTAGTCATGCTTTACCGCTTTACAATCCTGATTTAAACTCGATCATGCTTTACCGGGGTTGAGAAGTCATCAACCACGTTCACTGACTTCCAAACCCGTTCATAATTGGTCACAAGACATTTATCATACCTCAAAAACATAAATTATTTTTCTTTTGCACGTCGAACATACTTACATGGCGTTGAGGGATTCGTTGGATCTCGTTTGGGGACACTGTTGCATATAATTACATGATTATATGCACTTAATTTTTTCATAGCTTAGACGTAATAGTTGTGATCACCACCTGAAATGAGAAATTTCTTTTAACATTCTAAATCACTTGGGACTTGACCTCGTTTAATCTTCGTACTAAACATGACATCAACCCCCAAAACAAATCCTAAAATGATGTGTGAACATTTCTCAAAACATAGAAGACATGAGCCTAAAATAATGGTTTAAAAATCATGTTCAAGCGCCTAGGTGCTGGGCCTTGCTGTGCTGCAGCGCTGCCTAGCGCCGTAGAGCTAGAAGGGCCACAGCCCTAGCGTTGTAGCGCCTCCAGACAGCGCTGCAGTGTTCCGACATGCGAGTGTCGGGCGCTGCGGCGCTAGTTCTGCGTCCATTCGACCCCAAAAGCTCAAATTTGATGCGAACTCTAAGCCACGCCCTATCGACTCAAACTGAAACCTAAAGACTCATTCCAGGACACTATGGCAACGATTCAACTCACACCAATGCCCCGAAACAATGAATCGCGACATGCAATGCAACACAACTCATGAATACGTCATTTTGACACCAACATGATTCCTACGACTTCTAATGCAACCAAGTTCCTATCGACATGAAACGAAGCACCAAAATCATCCCAACCTCATAATAAATATACCTAAATAGAGCAATGATCATCCAACGGTCCCAAACGAAGCATGCAACAATAAACTTTAAATACACATCAAGAACGCATTTCATAAAATTGTAGATTCAGCAGTCCCACAAAAACGATCATAACTCACTCATTTCAGTGTCCAAAAATTACGAATTTACTGTCAAATCGAAGGTATCGAAAAGTTCTACGTTTTATATGTTTAAAAAGTTTCCAAAAAATCAACCGAATTTTCGCAGTAATCGAAATTACAGCAGACACGTTTTCGGATCTAAAAATTTTGATCCAAAAATCATTTCAAATGTTTTTGCTCAAACTTTTTCACAACATACATAGATTTTTACTCATTAAAACATAACAACACATAATATAACGAGATCGATGCAGAAACAATAGATTGTACATGCCTTTGATATTTAAAAATTCTGAAACGACGATCCCGAAGTGGGAAAGGTGCAAGGGTTGATCCGGTATGATTTTTGGCTCGATTTCTTGCAACAAAATCAACGTGAATTGCTGGAAAAATTTGAAGGGTAAGGGGCGACTGCTTCAAGTTCTTGGAACCCTAGGTTTTCTTTAAAAAATGAAATGGAAGGCAAAGGGAAATGCGTGTTGTGTCGTGTACGTGTGTGTGTGTGCATGTGTTTAGTAAGTTAGGAGGTATTTAGTTACTTAATTGGCTAATTAAAAATGTTAATAACAAATAAATTGTAGAGCCCAAAATCAGTACACGTAAATCACATGCATTTATTTAATGATTAAATCTTTTATTTAAGTTTAAAATGATTTTAGTGGTCATGATTTATTTAAATTTCATTACTTTAATATTTATGTGATGCACGTTAAAATGTTTTCTTGAGTTTTAGGTTTCAGGCGATTATTCGACGCGGGATCAAGGAAAGAAATTGGCGACGAGTTTGGCGATTTTAAAACATGGTATTTTTACTTTAAGTTAATGTTGGGGGCATATTAATTAATTTAATAAATTTCAGCATTTTAAAGCCTAAATTATGTATTTAGCGAGTTTAGAATTTTGAAAATTTTAAAGTTGGCTTTGTGCATTTTATTTTGTTAAAAGGAGAATTTTATAAATTAGTTTGTTATTTTAATTGAGGAGTTTGTTTAAATTAGATGTGAGTTAAACTTTTTATTAGCATTTTAATTAGTTAATTTAGCAATAATTTCTCCTAATTAAAACATACACACGTTACACACACTCGCACACACTTACACGTTTTTCCACACACCAAAACACACAACACACTCCTACACATTTTATTTTCAGAATTTGAGAACAAAAACTAGGGTTCTTGAAGTAGAGAGCAGCCGCCCGATTCCCTTCAGTATTCCAGTAAATTTTCGTGAGTTTTATTTCAAGAAAATCGTGCCACGTTCGTCCGGATCAGCCCTCGCTCCGTTCCCGGTTCGGTATCATCGGTTCGGTAAACTTTAACATCATAAGTCACGTATATTCTGTTTTTCCTCCGTCGATCTCGTCATAGTTCAAATTTTGATGTGTTTTGTATGAAAACATGTGTAAGTTATGTAGGAGTTTGAGCAGAAAATTTTTTGGATGTATTTTGAAATACTTTTAAAATCTGAAATTTCAAAGCCTACTTTACTTTCAATTACTATGACTTTTTGGTCGCGAATTTGGGAAAACCTTCAGCATACAAAACATATAACTTTTTGATACCTTCGATTTGATATAAAATCAATTTATTTGGACGAAAATTGAGTGAGTTATGAGCATTTTTGTGGGGCTGCTCAAACTGCGTTTTCTGAAAATTATTTTATTGATGTATTCTTGAAGTTTATTTGTTGCAGGCTTCGTTGGGAACATTGGGTGACTGCTGCTGCGTTTAATTATTGTGAGTATGATGTGGAGTTGACGTTTGGTGCTTCGTCTCGGGTCGATAGGCACTTGGTTGCATTAGAAGTCGTAGAAAGTATTTTTGTGTCAAAATTCATTTTTATGGATTATGTTGCGTAGTTGTTGTACGTCATTGTTTTGGGGACATTTTTTTGAGTTGAATCCTTGTCATAGCACCCTAAGTTGAGTCTCGTTGCATCGGTTCGAGTCGTTGGAGCGTGACTTTTAAAAATTGTATCAAAATGTGTTATTTTGGGTTGGTTGTGCGTAGGATTAGCGCCGCAGTGCTGCCCTTGCGGAGCCGCAATGCTAGGGATGCGGCATTGCTAGCGCCGCAGCGCAGCACTGTCCAGCGGCTAGGCGCTCGTCCATGACTTTTTAAAACACTATTTTAGACTCATGTTTTCTATGTTTTGGGAAATGTTCACACATCATTTTATGATTTTTTTCGGGGGTTGATGTCATGGTTTAGTACAATGATTAAAGGATGTCAAGTCCTGAGCGATTTAGAACGTCATAAGAAAATTGTCATTTTGGGTGGTGAGCACTATTATTATGTCTAAGTATGGAAATTAAGTGCTTGAAATATGGTTAGTATGTTGCAGCAAAGGCCCCAAGCGAGATCTAACGAATCCCTCAACGCCAAGTAAGTATGTTCGACGTACAAAAGAAAATATTTTAAGTTTTTGAGGTATGCTAAATGTCTTGTGAACAAATTATATATGAGATTGGGAAGCAGTAAAGCATGACCAGGGACAAATCGCCCTTTTAAAGCATGAACGGCTTTAGATCGCGATTGGAAAGCGGTAAAGCATGACTATTGACCAATCCACCCGTTAAAGCATGAACAGAGATCTCATGTATGTGGCAGTGGATCTTCCCTGTCAACCCAGTACTGTGGTTTAGTCTGATCAGGTGTATTTATGTATGGTTTACTTGCTTTGAAACATACCTCTACCAAAATGATGAAGTTATGTAGGTTCAAGTATGTAAAAGTATGCAAGCATGTTTAAGAAAAGTATCACGTTATGGCACGTCTATGTAATGTATGTAAGATCAAGCTTTCGCATGCGTGTTAAAGTTCAAGTATGTATGTTCTATTTCAAAGTTACATGTTATTTTATCACATATTACTTGTTACTTCCAGTTTATACGTGTTGATTCTTTAGACTCACTAGATTTGATCGATGCAGGTGAGGAGGATGTCGAGGAGACTAGGGGTGGGGATCAAGGAGCTGGCTTGGACTAAGCAGGAGGTTAGACCCGAGGACCGCCCATGTTATAAGATTTGATGCACGAAAATTTTATTACTCTGTTTTCACGATGTTGGTATTGAGATTTAAACAAGCACTTTTGTCAAACTTTATTTTTAGATCTTTTGTTGCAACAATCTTGGAATGAACAGTTTATTTTATCTAATTTTGAAGCTTCACCTTTTTCCTAAGAAAACTTTAAATTTTTCCGCAAATTTTTAGTAGTAAAAAGTACGGTACATTACAGTTGGTATCAGAGCGGTGTTCTTGTAAAGGGTTACGCCTACTTCCAGTTGCGAGAAGCTCACGAAGTCACACCTCAAGTATGTAAGATTTAAGTTTTTGAATTTTTCCATGTATTAAGCATTAAGTTATGATTTCGGCATGTCCATGTTTCAAGTTCAAATTACGTTTATCGTATGCTATTGATATTATATTCATGCATGTTTGGTTTACACGTTGGGTAAATTTTGGAACAGTATGTCTCCTAGACGTATTGTTAACCGTGAAGCTAGGAATGAGGACAGAGAGGCTCGAGAGGAGGGGAGAGACGTACCACCTCCTCCACCGCCAGATATGCAGGCACAGATGCTTGCAGGTATGACTCAGTTCTTCGCAAACTTTGCGGGGAACCAGGCTGCAGTTGATACGGGGGCTAGGCCCAGACCAGAGTCAGTGTACGAGAGGTTCAGCCGGATGAGCCCAAAGGAGTTTTCGGGAACCACTGACCCGATGACAGCTGAGGGATGGATTAAGTCCATCGAGGTGATTTTTGTCTTTATGGAGCTACAAGATGCAGATTGGGTCAGGTGTGCCACATTTCTACTGTCCGGGGACGCCAGACTGTGGTGGGAGAGCGCATCTGTATCAGTGAATTCGCAGTCCCTTTCTTGGGATGGCTTTAAGGAGATATTCTACTCCAAGTACTTCACTGTAGAAGTACGATCCAGACTGACCAGAGAATTCATGACACTGCGACAAGGAGACGGTAGTGTTGCAGAGTTTGTCAGGAAGCTTGAGAGGGGGTGTCACTTTGTGCCCCTGATACCTATTGATGCCCAGAGTAAGTTGAGGCATTTCATTGATGGATTGCGGCAGATCTTGCGCCATGATGTCCGAGTTGCTAGTCCTACTACTTACACAGCCGCCGTTTCTAGAGCTTTGGCAGCAGAACATGATCAAAGGGATATCGAGAATGAGAGGCAGGGCAAGAGGCCCTATCAAGCACCATAGCACCAGCATCATCAGCAGCAGCGACCACAGCCTAAGAGACCTTACCAGGGGCCGCTAAGGAAGAAGCCTTATCAGGGGACACCGAAAGGCAAGGGCCCAGTTCCGCAGCAGAAGGCTCCCCAGTTATTTTGAGTGACTTGGGGTATAATTTCTACTATGCATGTAGTTAAGGTTAGAATTTTGAGATATAAGTTTTGTGTTGTGCTAACGCCTCACAGAAAATATTTTCATTAAGAGATTAGCTACTAAGGCCTTGATAGATTCTGGGGCCACTCATTCATTCATCTGGGAGACGTTTGCTAATCACTTGGATATCTAGACCGTCGGCCTTGACGTGAATTATTCCGTGACCGTCGCATCAGGGGAAGAGTTGTCAGCTACTAGCATGGTTAGGGAAATTGATCTCGAACTACAAGGCCACCTAGTGTATGCAGATTTGATTGTGTTGTCGATGCCAGAATTTGACATTTTCTTGGGTATGGACTGGCTGACGAAGAACCGAGTCCTGATTGACTTTGAGAAGAGGTCGGTTTTGGTTAGACCATTGGGTATAGAGCAATTTATCTTTGAGACAGCTAGATGGGGAAGTTTCCCTCACATGATCTCTTGCATGCAAGAACGGAAACTTATTTCTAAGGGAAGTCAAGCCTTCTTGGCCAACATTAGTTCCACACCTGACGTGACCACTCCGTCTATACCTGAAGTACCAGTAGTCAGAGATTTTGCTTACGTATTTCCAGATGACTTCACAGGCCTTCCGCCAGAGAAACTGGTGGAGTTCTCCATTGATCTTATGCTAGGCACAGTGCCATTCTCTAAGGCACCGTACCGATTAGCTCCATTTGAGATGTTAGAACTCAAGCAGCAGATTCAGAAGCTTTTTCAAAAGGAATTCATTTGCCCTAGTTTCTCACCGTGTGGCGCGCCTGTACTCTTCATAAAGAAGAAAGATGGGAGCATGAGGCTGTGTATTTATTACCGAGAATTGAACAAGGTAACGATCAAGAATAAATACCCATTACCGAAAATCGAGGACTTGTTTGATCAGTTACAGGGAGTTTCAGTGTTCTCTAAGATAGATCTTCGAAAACATTAATTAGACTAGACTAAACACATCCTAAAGAAAGTAGCTAAACGAACAAGAATTGTGGAATAAAAGGATAATTACTAGCCTCAGAGATTATAGTTTCCATGATTTTGAATCAAACACATGCCACATTACTCACAGTTCACGTGTGTGTGTGTTTTTCTATTCTTGTTTACCCACTCCAAATACCAAGATCAGTTCAAAATTTTTTATCTCATAAAATTCTGGACTCCTCGACACACAATTAATTAGCAAAATCATTGAGACACACATTTTACCTTCACAAATCAACAAGACTTATAGGGTAATATTTTGCTCAACAAAGTGGTAATATGAAGACAATAATTAACCAAATAAAATCCAATATCATGAGATGAGCACATGTACACAGTCAAAATCTGTGTCTATCGATGGCATTTTTCAAGTGTCCATAGGCTTAAATTTGACAACTCTTCTCCACTAGTATATTGGGTACGTGTGACTCGGTTAATAGGTCTTTTAAGCTTATAACGTTAGGCTATGGCTAGTGGCTACAAATGAAGGTAGTGAATCAAAAGTGAGAGAAAACAAACCAATTTATTTTTCAACATGCGTCTCCTTCCTCTTGTTTCACTTCCACTTGCCTTGCCACAACATATTCACTATTTTGTCCTCTTTTACACATCACATGTCATACTCTTTTCCTCTGTATTCAACTTTTTCCTTCTCCCTTTTTTCAACATTTTTTCTTTTCTTTTCATAGACATTTATTTCTTTCTTTTCATCTTTTTCTTCTTTTTTCGATGATATTCTTATATGCACACAAGGGAGAAGAACTTTTACAGTGATACACATGCTCGTTTTTCTCTCAGTTTTTGGTAGGTACTAGTGTATATGCTCAAAAGTTGGTAGTTTATGTAGGAGTTTAGAATTGATACGAATGGAGGCTTTTGTGTGCCTTGGCACACTCCATTCGATTTTCATTAAGCTCAAACATGGGATACTAGGGTATATATGAAGTTATGGGTAGGCTTGAAAGGCTCAAACGTTCCAAAAATCGCCTAAATCATCCCTAAGTCACACAATACCTGTATCTCGCCTCGAAGAGTGCCAAACCAAGTTCTAGACTACTTTCAATTTACCAATCAACAAACACAGATAGATCATGTTTTCGGGTATTCAAACAGAACAAATCACACATCTCATTAAGGCTCAAAGGGCTAACAAATGACAAATTATTCAAGGAAAAACAGGCCCAACATATTTCAAAGACTGCCAGAATCATTTTTGTGTTAGTAAACATGCAACTCAATAACAAGTAATCAACATCCAGGTTTTGGAGTCCATTCATACAATTCAAATCACAAACCACATGAACACTCTCTTGACATCGGGTGTATCAACAATCATAACAATCGTGAATTAAAGTGAAACTGTTAAGTAAAGGTAGCATGCATTCGGATTCGTAATCAAGGAACATGAATTTTGGGTCAACTCTCATCATTGTTTGGTTATTACCTTAATTCCACAATTCTAAAAAAAATGAACGACTACGAAAAACATAAAGACTAATATATATATATATATATATATATATATATATATATATATATATATACATCAAAATTAAATACTAAAGCAACAAATCAACTCAGATCAAATAATCAAATCACCCCTCCAAACTTAAAATATGCATTGTCCTCAATGTATAAACAAGAAAGAAGTGGGACAAGCATACCTCACACGACGAGCGTCAGTGCTCGCCGTCATCATCATCGACATCCTCATCCATGTGCTGGGGTGGGGCCTGTCGAGGAGGTCCTGGATACTGTGGTTGTGTCCTGGATACTGTGGTGGCCAAGCAGGTGGCTGGGGAAACATGGGATCCTCTAGACCTATAGGTGGGAACCGCTGAGCAAGCATGGAGGTGAAGTCCGTCATGAATCCCATGAAGTGGTCGGTGCGGTACTGAAGTGAATCTAGCACCTGGCGCTGCTCAACTAGTAATTGCCTCTGATCCTGCATCTCATTCTCTAGTCGCCTCAATCCGTCTCCCCTGCGCTCTCTGGCTGCTGTCGTGGTGGTCCTGGAAGCTGTGGATGCGGGAGCTCCTCTTCAGCTGGATACTCGTGGGGAACATAAGATGCCGCTCCAAAGAAAGCAACAATGGGAGCCTTCGGCTTGAGTACCGGCTCATCAGGGGCCCGTGTGACACCGGCTTGGCGGCATAGCTCGGTAACCGTGTGAGGACAAGGAAGAGCAACCGTGGCTAACCCTGCGCCAACTCTCATAATCGAGCCATAAATGAGTTTCCCCATGTCAACTGATTTGCCCTTTAGGATGTCATAAACCAATGCGGCTTTGTCTTTGGTGACATCGTAGTAGTGAGAAGACGGGAGAATTCGGGCTAGTACAAAAGATGTCCAAGCGCTGGCATTAGGGCCCATGTCGGATTTCTTTAAAGATGTATGCCCGCTCGCGCTCATTTTCCAGACAGCGCCGGCCTCACAAATGGTCCGGATGACCTCTGTGTAATTAAGTCCTGCTTCGAGGAACTCACTGTATTCGTCCTGATCGAAACTGGGCATCTGATATAGCGTGTTGATCGTTTGAGAATTGAACGACACCAATTTCCCTCGGACCAATACTTTAGATTCGTCATGCCGAATCCGGAGGTTGGCGTAGAATTCTCGCACAATTGAGATGACGGCGTCCGACGGATGTTGAGCGAATTCAACCCATTTCCATCGTTCCAGTTCATTTATGATCACACCACGTGTAACGCCCCGAAAATTTAAAAGTCCACGCAAACCACATGTATGCAATTATTAAATGCTCATGTATTTTAATTAAATGTTTTAATTGCATTAATTAATTATGTTGTGTATATTTGCATGTTTAAAATAAATTTTTCTACGTGATTGCATTAAAATGTATTTTTAAAGGATATTCCAGTGACGATCGAGGAACGGAAACCGAGGGCTGAAAAATAGAAAATGTTTTTATTGGTTATTCGTTTTTAATTATTTAAATTAAGGGTGATGCTTTTTCTTATTTTTGAAAATATGGGGTTTTGAGGTGATTTTATACGCCGGGACGTAAATTTTATCGGTGTTGGGTTTTCAACAAAAAACACGAACTTTTTGGCAACCCGGCTATTAAATTCACAAACTTAATTTTACTAAAACTATTTTAATATTTTAATTAAATCCTAATTAAGACTAATGGGCCCTAATTGTTGGCTTAATAGGCCTAAAGTCTTGTTAGTGATTAATTAGTATTTAAATATGTTAAAACCCTCCCCAAACCCCACAAAACTACACGCCTACAATCTGAAACTTCCCACCAAATACACGACACACACACACAAAATTTTGAAGGAAAAAGCAACAAGTTTGCTAGAGTTTTCAAGCCGTCGTCCCTCGTCGTCGTTCTTCAAAGCGTCAACGATAATTCGTGCGTTTTAAACGCAAAGGCACACCATATTCTCCCTTTACTCATCATCACACCATATTATGTAATTGTTTAGGAATTTGCATGAAAACAAGTCACACAAGTTCTATTTTCGTAACTATGTGCATACATGCTTTAAACTTGTGTTTTTAATTCCAAAAATCATGTTTTTATGTGTTTAAAAGGGCTGCCATGATTAGGACTTGATCAAGGATGAATTTACACAAGTTTTAGGGTCATAAAATTCAACCAAAACGCTGCACACGATAACAGAAACAAGCTGGAAAAGAATGGAATAATTCTGGAACATAGGTGATATTATGGTTCGACTTTCTTGAGAGGATGGCTTGGCTTGGGTTTGGTTGGGGCCAGGACCGGGCTAAGACTAAGGGTGAGTCGAGGGAAGAGTCCTAGCCATGCTAGGACTCGAGACAAGTGGGCTGGGAGGAGTCCTATCCAATAAGGACTCCTACCCGAGAGCTTGAAGGGAACGGCGCAGGTTGTTGCTGCTGTGCAAGAAGAAAGGGGCTCGGCCAGGGGCTTTGGGGCTGGGATAGGTTAGGTCCTTAGGGTCCTAAGAAGGGGCACAAGGGGCTGGTTCAAGGTCTGGTATGGTTGGTTAGGTCCTAGCAACAGAAAACAAGAGTCCTAGCCGGAGTGAAATTCTTGGCCATGATAGGTGCTGCTGGTGTAGCTTCGGTTTTAGGGGCTTGGGTCGTTCCAGGGCCTGGGTCAGTGGTTATGGTAGTGCCTTATGGTCCTAGGTTGAGTCTTGTGGTGGTGGTTCATGGGCTGGATGGTTGGGTAGAGCGCTGGAACCAGAAACACGAAAGCTGCACAGAAGTTGGCCTCACATGAGGGGCTGCCATGTTTCTGATTTTTGGGACTTAGTCGCTGGTTCTGAGTAAAAAGGGGCTTAACCATGGTCTTAATTTGTGTCTGAGGGTAAGGTCTAGGGCCTGGTTTGGGTCCGGTTCGAGTCGGTTTAAGCATGAAGTGGTTAGAAGCTTGTATGTCTCGTTTGTTCAAGGGTGCCTAGGTGGGTTTTTGGGCTGTTTCTGTAGCTTAGGTGTTGCTTCGGTTTTTGGAGCATAGGTTCAGGTCCAATGGGTTCTAATGGTCCAGGAGGGTGCCTAGGTGGGTTGGCTAGGTTTTGGCTCAAGGTGGCTCGGGCGTGGCTCGAGTAAATTGGGAGATGGCTCGATGCGTACGTTAGTGTGTCAAAAACGAAAATTATAGAAGGAAAATTGAACCCAAGGGTCCACGGGGATGGCTCATGACTTGGAAGGGTAGAATAAATCATAAAAAGGTTATGTTTAAAATTTGGGGTCAAAATAACGAGTTTTGGATTTATTTGGAATTTAATCGCCGCACGAAATGCTAATTAACGAGTTAATTGAAACACCTAGTTTTAAGTTTTATAAAATTATGAAAAATTATATATAAGCTTAAATAATTATTAGAAGTCTAAGTTTTAAATTTTGGAATTTTATATGAAGGTTTGGTTTAATTCTGGAATTAAAACGCATTAATACGTCACATTTAAAGATTAATTTGAAAGTCCTCGATTCAAGCTAAATAAAAATATGAGAAAATTAATGTAGGCTTAAATAATTATTTGGGACATGTTAGAATCAATTAAATTAAGAAAATGTTGAAAACATGAGATTTTACGTCTAGGGGTAAAACGGTTTTTTTACACCTAAAAATTAGTAAACGTCATGGCAGTGTCCTGAATACTGTTTTATATGCTAATATGATTATTTTCAATGATCCTGGATGTATATATGTTAATATGTCAATTTTATATGTTTATGGATTTTTTAAGACGTTAATATGTTTAATGTTTTATGATTAAAATGCTAAAATGTTTATTTTAAACATTTATGATGTAAAAATGTTTATTTTAAAATGTTCATGGATGTTTATGATTTTTTTTATATGTTAAGTTATGATTTTTAAATGTCTGTGAGTTTTATGATTTAAATATGGCATTTAAAAGACATGTTGCATGCTTGGTTTCAAAATAAAAATGATATTATATGCATGTTTTTATTAAGTGATGATAACATGTTGAAGGATGTGAAGAGATTGTGACTACTGAATATGTTGGAAATATCGTGAGGGTTATGGTCCCAGTGGGAGCCCGACGATCGTGTTTCCTTGGATACAGATACGAATACGAATACGTGATACGAATATGTTAATACGTAGGCCAAGGCCCAGTTGACCGGTGAGAGTGTTGCTGGTGTCCCCGCCGCCTAGTACTGTGGTTTTCTTTAGATGGATCCATCGCCCATTAAGATTAAGAATACGAGTCACAATCACGAACTGAATTCAACAAACACGAACATGAACATGAACATGAATATGAATATGAATATGGACACGAATATGGATATGAATATGAATATGTTTATGGGATATGTTTATGTTTATATGAAAACGTTTTTATGAAAATGTTTTTATGCATCATGAAAATGTTTACGAAAATGTTTAAGTTTAAGTTTATGCATCTTCATGAAAATGATATTTTAAGTACAAGTATTTTTTTCACTGTTATATGTTAACTGTATTATGTATTACTTGTTATCAAGAATATGACGTGTTGAGTCTTTAGACTCACTAGGTGTGATTGATGCAGGTGATATTGATTATGAATATGATAATGAAGGTCTTGATGGTTGATCTGACTGGACTGAAGGTGCACATAACCCGAGGACCGACGCTAGTTTTCCGCACTAGTCATGATTTATGATTTTAAGTAATGTTAAAGATATTTTTGCGTCTTTTATTTATGTTATGAGCGATTTTTGAGAGGTAATAGTATGGGCTATACTTTTCGAATAATGTTTTTTGGTCGGTAAAATATTTGACGATTTTATGTTTTAAAATATTTTCCTTTGGATTTTTAAATGGCAGTTGGATGTTTATTTTTAAAATGATGTCAAAAATATTTTATGGTTCGGCCGATGCTAAGTGAGGTTTTAAAAAAAAATTTCTAGTACTTTTAAGAAAACGAATAAGCAGACGTTTCACCACGTGCAATGGACAAATTGAACCCCCGTTCCGGTATTATGGGCCGTGTCATAGTACTATCATATACCTGCTGGGCCTCATCGTTC
Source organism: Primulina eburnea (assembly GCF_022965805.1). NCBI lineage: Eukaryota > Viridiplantae > Streptophyta > Magnoliopsida > Lamiales > Gesneriaceae > Primulina > Primulina eburnea. The sequence goes on along the minus strand of NW_027331443.1, from coordinate 66,808 downwards.
CAAAATCTGTGAGAATCGAAGCTTGAAGAGGACGAGGCACCCTTTTTGATCTCTTTTTCGGTGCCATATCAACTCAATGATCCGATATCACAATTAACACCAACTAAATTTAACATTTGAAGAGCCAAAAATCTGATAATCACACCCCAATATACTTAGCAATTATAATTTTACCAAACCACTTAATCCAGTTAGCAATACAATATACACCTCGATCATAAACTAATATAGAACAAATCGAGCCACCCACTTCACAATAACAGAAGTTCCCCTAAAGATCGAACACCAATTCTAACAAATCCCAAAATTTTAACAAAATCTGGAGAAAACCCCTTACTTGAACTAGGAGATGACCGGAACTAGAAGTGTGGACGTAAATCACGACAGTGATTGGCGGCGGCGGTCGGTTTTCCTAGGAGGGGCGGCGGTGTGCGAGGAGGCGGAGGCGTGAGGGTCTTTTGAAAAAAGGGGGGGGGGGCTGTGTGTAAATTCTGAAGATGCATCGCGACCCCCCCTTTTTTTTTCTTAAATTGAGTCGTGCGCATATGCGCGCCTTGAAGCGGCGCATATGCGCGCCTGCTACTGGCATGCATGCTGGAATGTGGCGCATATGCGCGTCCTTTGTGGTGCATATGCGCCGAGGCTACTGTCTCGCTTGCGGTGCTTCGCGCATATGCGCGTTCTAATGTGGTGCATATGCGCTGATGTCTCTGCCATGTTGGTGTAATTGCTTTGCGCACTCACGCATATGCGCGCCCGGAGTGGCGCATGTGCGTCGAGACCTCTGCCAATATGGCGCATGTGCGCGGAAATACGTCGCGCATGTGCGCGGGCATAATGTTCATAAGCTTCTCGATTTTTTTTTTAAATACCTGCAAAAATAAGACGATTCAAATTAATACTTGAAATAAAAAAATTAAAATTAATAAATGAGAAATTGAAATAAATTAATAAAAACAAAACGAATGCAAAAATAAATAAATGTGGGTTGCCTCTCACACAGCACTTGGTTTAACGTCATCAGCCTGACTTTCTCCTGTTCATGGTGGGTCGTATGATTTCTTGGATGCCCTTATTTCCACCAGCTGACTTTCAACTTCCATGGTCATCTTTCCTCGTTTCACGTCAATGATAGCTCCAACAGCAGCCAATAATGGTCGTCCTAGAATGACGTGAACGTCCTGACTATTCTCCATATCGAGTACCAAGAATTCTGCTATAATTTTCAATTTGTCAATCTTCAGTTCAACATATTCCACAATACCCAATGGCACCTTTACCGATTTATCTGCTCGCTGCAAGCTTAATTCGGTGGATCTCATCTTGCTCAATCCAAGTTTCTTGTAGAGAGAACTTGGCATTATATTTATACTTGCTCCTGAGTCACAGATAGCTTTTTCCACTAAATGACCCCCTATTTCACATGGTACAATAAATTCACCGGGATCTAGCAAATTCTGAGGAACATTCCTTCTTGTTCCTTTGGTAAATTCACCTTCCACCTGATCTGCAAACTCAATATTAGTGTTTAGGTTCTTGAGATCTTCAAGACCTTTTTTCTTTTGAAATTCATCTTGTAATTGTAGAAATCTTTGGGGGTAGGAAAGTAAAGAAATATCAATGCATTGATTTAAATCGTACCTCTCAGATTTCTTACCTCGGGCCCTTTTGGTTGAAGTTGGCTTTTCATCCCGAACAGGTATAAGTTCGAACTCCTTCTCTTCTCTGCCTACCACAAAAATCTCTTCATGGTGTATAAAAATGGCATTCACCTCTCTTAGATTTGGGTCGGTAGTCTTTTGAACTGCGCCTGACAGTTGAGACGTGAGTTGCTTTGTTATTTGCCCAACTCGCGACTCCAGGATTTTCAAAGTAGCACCAATACTTGCCATGTGGGTTTCTAGGTTGTCAAGCCTAGACTCAGTCCTAGCCATTCTCTTGCCAGATTCAGCAACAAAAGTCCCAACTAAATCCTCAAATGATGGCTTCCCTTCCCTATTTGATGTCTTGAACCCCGGTGGAGGATTCAACACATTTTTATTGTTTGCATAAGAAATTTTTTCATGGTTTTTCAACCTAGGATGATAAGTATTAGGGGGAGGGTTACCTCGATATCCGCCAAACCCTCCAACATTTATGTTGTTGATATACTGAGCTTCTTCAAGAAAATGTGCTTCTTCAACTACAGGCGATGGTCCCTCAGTATTTGATGTGCTCACTTTATTCATGGTTGCTATCTGTGTAGTCAATGCTGATACTTGTGCAATGAGTGACGTGATAGGATCCACATCATAAACTCCGGCAGTCCTCTGTACTCCTGACCTCTCAGATGGCCATTGGTAGCTGTTAATAGTCATCTGCTCAAGCAAGTCGTAGGCTTGAGTAGGATATTTGGAAAATATCGTGCCACCTGCTGCTGCATCCACTGTTGTCCGTCTCTGACCATTCAACCCGTTATAGAAAAGCTCAATCTGGACCCAGTCTTCAAAACCATGATTAGGGCACCTCCGCAATAACTCTTTGTACCTTTCCCATGCCTCATAAAGCTGCTCAAAGTCAGTTTGCTTAAAAGTACTGATCTCAATCTTCAATTGCGCAGACTTAGCTGGGGGAAAATATTTAGAAAGAAATTTCGTCGCGAACTCCTGCCATGTAGTGATACTTCCCAAAAGAAGTGATTGGAGCCATCCTCTCGCCTGGTCCCTGAGAGAAAATGGAAACAAGCACAATCCAATAATATCATCAGAAACATTATTAATTTTTACCGTATCCGTGATCTCCAGGAATGTCCTTAAATTAACACGAGGATTAGTGGCAGTTCCAGAAAATTGGTTCTGTTGAACCATATTTATCAGTGCAGGCTTCAACTCAAAATTGTTTGCGTTTATGGTCCCTCTTGCAATACCAGAGTAATGATTGTTGATCACTGGTCTGAAGTGATCTCTGATAGGTATGGCGTCTGGCGGGTTATATCTCGCGTCCTCTCTGTTTTCAGCCATTGTTTGGATTTCTTCCCTTCTCGCTTTTCTTAGTCTCCTCGCAGTTCTTTCGATCTCCGGATCAAAGATAAGCAAATCAAGACTTTGCGATCTTAGCATGCACTGCAAAACAGAAAAGATTCTAACGTAACAAAATAAATAAATAAAATAAAATCTAAACTAAAGTCAAGACTACTTATTAACGATATTAATATGCAATTAAACAGTTTATCCCCGGCAACGGCGCCAAAAACTTGTCGCGTTTTTTCACTACCGCAAGTATACGGTGTCAAGTTTTAGTACTGGGTTGAGTACAGATATCGATCCCACGAAAAGTAATTATTTAAAATTGTATATTGATTACAATAATTGACATAGCTCAACTTTATTTAGACAAATCAAATAGTTGGTTTATAATCAATTCAAATAAAATAACAAATCCGGTAATTCTAGCACGCAGTAGAAAATTCACTGAGTAAATAAATCTAGAGATATGATTTCGTCTGGTTTCCCCTATGCTAAATTAAAATCGACTGACATATTATTAAACTGCACCATGTTTACTACGCAAGAACTCGCAATATTTTCTATTCCCTCTGTCGAGTGATAAATAGAAATGTACTACCTATTACTGATTTTAATATGTCTATTCAAAATCACGTAACACGTAATAAATGTAAACAAGGTTCTTTTCATGGATTCACTAGAGTTATACGTCTTTTGCACGTTATAAACATCCGACGATGCGATTTCCCCTGTCCTAATTTCAATCTGCTCTGTCGAGTGTAAGATCTTAATTATTTGATCAATCGAATTATGGCCAGTAATTCAACAGCATTAATGACAAGAAACTACAAATAAACACGAAGAATTAATTCATGAAAGTTCAAAACGTCAATAACATAGGTTCAACCAAGACTATATCAATCTCTAGAAAATAGAATTAGTTCATATTCGAATTTAAATCAATACAAAACCAGTGTGTAATCATTAAAAACGTAAAAGTAAAGAACCGAATTAGAAACGTGTTGGCGAGAGATGGAAGTGCGTCTCCGTGTCCGGATTCAACGTCTTCTATCTCCGTTCTTCCCGTCTCGTGCTCCGTGCTCTGACTTTTTTCTCCTCCTCTCGAGTGATATGACGGCTACGTGTAAATATTGCGGAACCACTAAAAAGAACACGCCGAAGCCTATTTATTTCTGAAAGTTCGCGCCGCGCGCATATGCGCGGGTCCTTCTGTGCTTGCTTCTCTTCTTGCGCGCATATGCACGCTGCTCTCTGGTCTCGCCTCTTGTGTCTCTCGTGCATATGCGCGTCATGAGCGGCGCATATGCGCGAGGCTTACTGTATGTCACCTCGCTTGGGGCATTGCTCGCGCATATGCGCGTTCTTACTCGCGCATATGCGCGAGCCTCACTGTATTCTGAATTTTTTTTATTGCCCACACTTCTTTTCCTAGGCGCCATTTTAGCTCGTTTTCACGCACATGTTGTAGCCGCATCTAGATTCCTGCAATCACACCAAAAAACAACAAAAGCGCGTAATTCTGCCCAAAAAGACTAACGATCTATATGAAGTATAAGAATAATTTAAGTGCATAAAATGCACTTATCAATCGGGGTATCATCAGCTGAAGGTGAAAGACGCAAATGTTAACAAGACAGCCTTTAGAATCAGGTATGGGAATTACGAGTTCTTGGTGATGCCTTTTGGATTGACGAATGCTCCAGCAATTTTCATGGACCTCATGAACCGATTATTCCAGCCCTACTTAGATCAATTCGTCATAGTGTTCATTGACGACATTCTTATATACTCTAACAGCCACGAGGAGCACAGTCAGCACTTGAGTACAGTTCTACAGACCTTGCAGAGTCGCAAGTTATTTGCGAAGTTCAGTAATTGTGAATTCTGGTTGGGGAAGGTAGCCTTTTTGGCTCACGTAGTGTCAAGCAGTGGTATTGAGGTGGATCCAGCAAAGGTGGCAGCCGTTGAGGAATGGATTCAGCCGAAGAATGCATAAGAGATCCGTAATTTTTTGGGCTTAGCAGGATACTAGATGAAGTTTATTCAGGGATTTTCTTCAATAGCAGTGCCACTCACTTCACTGACCAAGAAGAATGCTAAATTCGTGTGGAGTGATGAATGCCAGAAGGGCTTTGATACTTTGAAGCAAACCCTTATTTCAACGCCAGTGTTAGCCATTCTATCAGGGCAAGGATATTTGTGTTTATACACCAATGCATCTAAGCTCGGGTTATGCGCATTGTTGATGCAGCATGGCCAGGTTATAGCTTATGCCTCCAGACAGCTGAAAGTGCATGAGAAGAACTACCCGACTCATGATCTTCAGTTAGCCGCCGTTGTCTTTGCTTTGAAGATTTGGAGACACTATTTGTACGGCGAGAATGCTAGATATTCACTGATCACAAGAGTCTCAAATATTTCTTCATGCAGAAAGAACTGAATATAAGACAGAGACGGTGGTTGGAGTTAGTAAAAGACTACGATTGCGAAATTAGCTACCATCCGGGAAAAACTAATGTGGTGGCAGACGCCTTAGGCAAAAAAGTAGCAGTTGTAGCACAGTTGTCAGTGCAGATACCTCTTCAGTCTGAGATTCAGAGGTTTGGGTTACAGGTTTATTCCAAGGGCAAAGCTCCCAGACTATCTAATCTGACAGTCAAATCTAATTTGCTAGACCGAATCCGTAGAGCACAGCCTTCAAATTAGAAGTTGCAGAAATGGAGGCTGAAAGATGAGGCCAGGGGCAGTGTACTCTACACTGTTTCTAATGGTATTGTGAGATACAAATATAGAATGTGGTTACCTAGTGTTGATTCGATCAAAGAGGATATTCTGACAGAGGCACATGCATCCCCATATTCCATTCACCCAGGAGGCACCAAGATGTACAAAGACTTGCAGAGTTTGTATTGGTGGCCAGGCATGAAGAGAGACATCAGTCGGTTTGTGTCTGAATGCCTCCCTTGTCAGCAAGTGAAGGAAGATCATCAGAGACCAGTAGGGATGCTTAAGCTACTCCCTATCCCCAAGTGGAAATAGGAGAATATCACTATGGACTTCGTCGTTGGCTTGCCTAGATCAGTCTGAGGATCCAATGCCATTTGGGTTATAGTGGATCAACTCACTAATTCGGCACATTTCTTGCCAGTGAAGATGATGTTCTCCATGACTTAGTATGCAGAGCTCTATATCCGGGAGATAGTCATATTGCACGGGATCCTAGTTTCGATTGTGTCCGACAGGGACCCGAGATTTACATCGTCCTTTTGGAAGATTTTGCATGCCCCCATGGGGACGAAGTTGCTATTCAGTACAGCTTTTCACCTGCAGACAGATGGCCAGTCTGAGCGAGTGATTCAGATTTTGGAGGATTTATTGCGAGCCTGTTTGATCGATTTCCAGGGGACTTGGGAGAAGAGGCAAGCAGAGTCCTTCGATTTCCAGAGTCGTCAAAAGAGTTATGCTGACAAGAGGAGAAGGAATCTAGAATTTGCCGTAGGTGATCACGTGTTTGTGAAGATAGCACCTATGAAGGGTGTTATGAGATTTGGGAGAAGAGGCAAGCTGAGTCCGATGTTTATTGGACCGTTTGAGATTCTTGACATAGTTGGGGCACTAGCTTACCGTGTTCCCCTTCTGTCGAATCTGGCCAGTGTACACAATGTGTTCCATATCTCAATGCTGAGGAAGTACCTAGCTAATCCTTCGCACGTTCTGAGCTACGATCTGTTGCAGATGGCTCCAGATCTGTCATATGAGGAGAGACCCATCCAAATCCTATATAAACAGGAGCGCAGACTTCGGAACAAGGTGACAAAGCTAGTCAAAGTCTAGTGGCTGAATCAATCAGTGAAGGAGGCCACTTGGGAGACTGAAGCAGATATTTTGATTCGCTACCCGGAGTTATTTGGTAAGATTTAATTTCGAGAACAACATTTATATAAGTGGGGGAGGAACTGTAGAGCCCAAAATCAGTACACGTAAATCCAATGCATTTATTTAATGATTAAATATTTTATTTAAGTTTAAAATGATTTTAGTGGTCATGATTTATTTAAATTGCATTATTTTAATGTTTATGTGATGCACGTTATTGTTTTCTTGAGTTTCAGGTTTCGGGCGATTATTCGATTCGGGATCGAGGAAAGAGACCGGCGACGAGTTTGGAAATTTTAAAACGTGGTATTTTTATTTTAAGTTAAGGTTGGGGCATATTAATTAATTTAATAAGTTTCAACATTTTAAAGCCTAAATTATGTATTTAGCGTGTTTAGAATTTTGAAACTTTTAAAGTTGGCTTTGTGCACTTTAATTTGTTAAAAAGGAGAATTTTATAAAATTAGTGTGTATTATTTTCTTAAACTTTTTATTAGCATTTTAATTAGTTAATTTAGCAATAATTTATCCTAATTAAAACACACACTCACACACGTCACACACACTTACACACACCAAAACAAACAACACACACCTACACATTTTATTTTCAGAATTTGAGAGCAAAAACTAGGGTTCTTGAAGGAGAGAGTAGTTTCTCCATTCCCTTCAGTATTCTAGCAAATTTTCGTGTGTTTTATTTCAAGAAAACCGTGCCACATTCGTCTCGGATCAACCCTCGCTTCGTTCCCCCTTCGGTATCGTCGGTTCGATAAACTTTAACATCATAAGGCACGTATATTCTGTTTTTCATGCCTCGATCTTATCATAATATAAATTTTGATGTGTTTTGTATGAAAACATGTGTAAGTTATGTAGGAGTTTGAGCAGAAAATTTATTGGATGCGTTTTGAAATACTTTTCATATCTGAAATTTCAAACCCTACTATACTTTGAATTAGTGCTACTTTTTGGTCGAGAATTTGGGAAAACCTTCAACATAAAAAACGTAGAAATTTTTTATACCTTTGATTTGATATAAAATTCGAATTATTTGGATCAAAATTGAGTAAGTTATGACCGTTTTAATGGGGCTGCTCAAACTTTGTTTTCTGAAAATTATGTTATTGATGTATTCCTGAATTTTATTTGTTGCAGGCTTCATTAGGAACATTGGGTGACTGCTGCTGCATTTAAGTATTGTGAGTATGATGTGGAGTTGATGTTTGGTGCTTCGTCTTGGGTGGATAGGAACTTGGTTGCATTAGAAGTCGTAGAAAGTATTTTGGTGTCAAAATTCATGTTTATGGATTATGTTGAATAGTTGTTCCGCGTCATTGTTTTGTGGACATTTGTTTGAGTTGAATCATTGTCATAGCGCCCTAAGATGAGTCTCGTTGCATCAGTTCAAGTCATTGGAGCGTAACTTTTAAAAATTGCATCAAAATATGTTATTTTGGGTTGGTTGTGCGCAGGATTAGCGCCGCAGTGCTCTCCAGGGAGCGCCGTAGCGCCCGTTCTGCGCAAGCCTGGCGCCATGGTGCTGCCCTTGTGGCGCCGCAGCGCTAGGCCTGTGGCATTGCTAGCGCCGCGGCGCCTAGGCGCTTGTCCATGAATTTTTAAAACACTATTTTAGGCTCATGTCTTCTATGTTTTGGGAAATGTTCACACATCATTTTAGGATTTGTTTCGGGGGTTGATGTCATGGTTTAGTACAATGATTAAATGAGGTCAAGTCCTGAGCGATTTAAAATGTCATAAGAAAATTGTCATTTTGGGTGGTGAGAACAATTATTATGTCTAAGTATGGAAATTAAGTGCTTGAACTTAGGTTAGTATGTTGCAGCAGTGGTCCCAAGCGAGATCCAACGAATCCTTCAACGCCAAGTAAGTATGTTCGACGTGCAAAAGAAAATATTTTAAGTTTTTGAGATATGCTAAATGTCTTTTGACCAAATTATGTATGCGATTGGAAAGCGGTAAAGCATGACCAGGGACCAATCCACCCGTTAAAGCATGAACGGGTTTAGATCAGGATTGGAAAGCGGTAAAGCATGACCAGGGACCAATCCACCCATTAAAGCATGAACGGAGATCTCATGTATGTGGTAGTGGATCTTCCCTATCAACCCAGTACTGAGGTTTAGTCTGATCAGACGTATTTATGTATGGGTCACTTGCTTTGAAACATGCCTCTATGCAAAACGATGAAGTTGTGTATGTTCAAGTATGTACAAGTATGCAAGCATGTTTAAGAAAAGTTTCACGTTATGGCACGTGTATGTAATGTATGTAAGATCAGGCTTTCCCACCCGTGTTAAAGTTCAAGTATGTATGTTCTATTTTTAAGTTGCATGTGATTTTATTACGTACTACTTGTTACTTCCAGTTCATCGATGCAGGTGAGGAGGATGTCGACGAGACTAGGGGTGGGGACCAAGGACCTGGCTTGGATTGAGCAGGAGGCTAGACCTGAGGACCGCCCATGTTTTAAGATTTGATGCACGAAAATTTTATTACTTTGTTTTCACGATGTTGGTGTTGAGATTTTAAACAAGCACTTTTGTCAAACTTTATTTTTAGATCTTTTGTTGCAACAATTTTGGAATGAGCAGTTTATTTTATGTAATTTTGAAGGTTCACCATTTTCCTAAGAAAACTTTAAATTTTTTCGCAAATTTTAAGTAGTAAAAAGTATGGTACGTTACATAAACCCACTACTTAAAATACAAATACCTCACTAAAATACTAGCATCACAAAATTTTAAATAAAACACACGAGTGTTCAACTTTAAAAGTTTAAAAAAATCCTAAAAATCACTTAATAATTAAATTAGGCTATTAAAATGCTAAAAAAATTCAATAAATCAATTAAAATGCCTTAATCCTAACTTAAAATAAAATACCACGTTTTAAAATCGCCAAAATCGTCTTCGGTCTCATTTCCTTGATCCCGCATCGAATAATCGTCTGAAACATGAATCGAATAAATGAATAATCGAATAAATCAATTATGTAATAACTCAAGAAGACATTTTAACGTGCATCACAAAAACATAAATAATTTAAAATAACGCATATTCATAAATAATGCATCGCTAAATCATTTTAAATTTAATTAAATAATTTAACAATTAAATAAATACATTGGTTTTATGTGTACTGATTTTGGAATCTACATTGAAGCTTCTGGTTTGAAGAAGTTATTGGGAATCGCAACCGAAGTAATTTATCCAAAGGAAATTGAAGAAGTCTACACCAACATCAAGATTTCTGATAATGGCAAGATTATAATGACCATCAACGATCAAGTATTGATTGTTGACAAAGAATCCTTTAGCAATATCTGCCAACTCCCAACTGAAGGTTTGTCTCAATTTTTTGAGATTAAACTAGAAGATATTGAAGAAATGCATACTCTGTTGTCTGTTGATGGGAATAAGATCAAAGTATCGGACCCCTAGAAGGAACTTAAGCCAAAAATCAAACTGCTTGTTGATATTGTTGCAAAGGGCGTCCTCGTGAAGGCAGGTTCATTCGCTGCCCTCACATTGGAAAAGTTTCCAATCATGACTGTGATCATGAAAGGCATAAGATTGAACTGGTCAACCATTTTTTTCAATATTTTGAAGAACATGGTTCAATCTTCCAAGAAGTCCAATGGCTTTGCTCTCCAGCTCTGCTATTTGCTAAAAAACTCTGCTCTAGTCAATGACTCAGCTGAGAAGTCTTCAAAGTTCAAATTCTTCAATGCTAAAAATGATCAGCCACCGAAGACCAAGCTGGACATCTCACCTGAAAAATTCACTAAACTCAAAACTAAGATTGTAACGTTGGCTGCTCCAAAATCTATAAAGGCAGCCAAAGCCAAGGAGATGGCTAAGAAATTGATAATCAAGAGGAAATTGATTGTCAGTGAAAGTGATTCAGAGAAGATACCTCCTCCAAAGATTGTGAAGAAACCAAGGTCCCGAAAGACCAAGCATATCATTCCTGAAGCCATACCAGCTGCTCAACTCATGTCTACTGAAGCTGAAACACCGATAACTTCTATACCTATTCAGTCAGTTTCAATTGCAACATCAGCTGAAAAGACTCAGCTGAAAAAGCCAAATGATCTTCCAAAGATGATCGTCACCGAATCTGGTGAAAAATTAAAGCTTGTTGGAGTTTGCACACCACCTATCACTATCATCAGAACAACTGTTCTTCCTTTTGCGCGACCAAAAGGTGTGGTGATACAAGAAAGAAAGGATGCAACTACCACATGGCTGAGTATCTCTCATGCCCTAACTGATCCAAAAGGCAAGGGCAAGATGATTGAAGAGCCCAGGCCAACCAACCCGATTCAGACTCATATTGATCTTATTTGGAATGAAATAAATTAGTTTGTTGAGTCCAAGTTGGAAAACTTTGATGAATGGGTCAAATTTATGACTGTGGTGTTTGCCAGGCGACTGAAAAAGAAATTAGTGTTAAATGAATTTATCGCTCTAGAAACAATGGTCTTGAATACAGCCAAGGGTGTCAAAATCACTGGAGAGGAGAACTTATCTTTGATCTGATGCACATGAAGAAGCTGACTGAAGTAAGAGCTCAACTAAAACTGAACTACGATCTAATCAGTCCAATTGCTTACAATGACAGAGCCATCTTCCAGCAGTTGGACTCAGATCTATTATCTCTGCAAATGAAGATCAAAACATGGGAAGTGGATCAACAATTGTACATACCGGTTGATTCCCAAAGTCCAACATCAGCAGAGCAAGTTCAATAAACTGAAGTTCAGTCAGAACAATCCAAAGAACCAGTTGCTGAAGAAGTTTCTAAACCAACTGCTGAATTTGTTCATGAGCAGATTCAATCACCTTTATTCTCAGTCAATCAATTATTATCAGCACCTTCATCATCTCAACCAGTTGGACAAGCTCTATACACTGATGTTGAGTTGTCATTGGCAGAAATTGATGAAGTCATCCAATCAGTTGCCACCGACGTCCAGCTGAATTTCGAGCCAAATGAGACAGATGTATGCCAAAGTTCGCCAGAACAATTAGCCTTGGAGGCTATGGTGAAACAAGTTGAAGAAATAGTCCATTCAGTTGCTACGATTGAACAACAAACCGATGTGGCATAGTTGCACTCTGAACCGATAGCTGATTTTCAAGTGCCAACTGATGTTTCATCTATCTCAACTGCTGCTCAGACTTCTATTTCAATTCTAGAAATTCAGCAGGAAGCAGTTTAAGAAGTCTTTGTGGAATTAGAACAAACTGAGACTGATTCACAAAATTTAGCCATTGTGATTTTCAGTGGAAAATACCAGGGCAAAGCACCTGCTACATCTGAAATCTTATCACCCGAAATACCAATAGCTACTGATATCATGATTGTAGAAATTCAGTCCAGTTTGAACAATCTCGTTTCAACTGTCTCCGATATGAAATCGACTCACCTAACGCAGACACTTAAGATTGATTCTGTGAAGGAGAATACCATGAAGAACCTCAAACAAGTTACCAAGGATATTACCTCATTATCTCTCCTAGTAGATCAACTGAAGAAGGACTGAGTGACAGTTCCGGCTCTCTTCCAGACCCAAGACATGCTTATGAACAGAATTGACTTTGTTCACACAAGTATGTTGAATTTGATGCAAGAACAGATGTTGAATGCAATATTTCAAGTCAGCTCGGAAGTCCGCCTTCTCTCTGCCCTGCTGGTGTTGACAAAAAAAAGGAGGAAGAAGAACATCAATAAAAAACAAAAGATCGAGTCAACCAACTGATCAAGAACCTACTGACAAAAGTGCAAAGAAGTGAAAATCAACAAGATCAGTTAGATGGAAGTTCACACATTCCTTCATTATTTGATTTGTATGAATCCATACATTTCATTATTTCATTCTTTACTTGTACGAATCTGTACAGAGGAAGATTATTTTATCTACAATAATTCAGTTTGTAAGGTCCAAAATTAAGACGACATAATCCAACTGCATGCAAATCTAGGAAATATGAAAATAAGTAAATAATTGATTATGTGACATGCATGATTATATGGTAAATAAGATTTAATTGTCATTATGCATAAAACTGCATTTTTAAGGATTATTCAAGTTGCGATCGAAGAACGGAGACCGAGGGCTGAAAAAGTAAAATGTTTTTATTAAATAATTGTTTTAATTATTTAAAATATGGCTGTTGGTTTTTCATATTTTTGAAAATAAGGGGTTTTGAGGTGATTTTATACGCCCCGACGTAAATTTTATCGATCTTGGATTTTCAATAAAAATTACGAACTTTTTGACAACCCGGCTATTAAATTCACAAACTTACTTTACTAAAACTATTTTAATGTTTTAATTAAATCCTAATTAAGACTAATGGACCTAAATTGTTGGCTTAATAGGCCTAAAGCCTTGTTAGTGATTAATTAGTATTTAAATATGTCAAACCCTCCCCCAAGACCCTACACTTCACACGCACATTTTTCTGAAATTTCACAATATCACACGGCACACAACACAATAAAGTTGAAGAAATTTTCGGAAAAAGCTCAAGGAAATTCAAGCCAAGGTTCTTGTCCGTTCTTCGCAAATCGTCAACGGTATTTTTCGTGCGTTAATTACGCAAAGGCACACCTAATCTTTCTTTCAAAACATCATCACACCATATTATATTTTTTTGTGCATGAAAATGTGGAAAACACGAGTCACCTGTTTGTATTTTCGTTTTTGTTAGTATCATGAAGTTTCAAGCAAAGTATTGATTCCCAAATTCATATTTTTGTATTGTTTAAGGGCTGCCATGATATAGGTATTGATCAAGCATTGTTCTACATGAATTTAGACTCCTAAAACACCACCTAAACACCACACACAAATTTGAAACAATTTGAAAGCAACATACTGTCATGGGAAACAAGAAGTTCGAGTTTTGTACTCCACAGCTAGGCTTAGTGTTGGCTTCTGTCCAGGGGATAGCCAGGGTCATGGGAAGTCAGGGGAAGAGTCCTATCCATAGCTAGGACTCGAGTTAAGGGGCTTGGGAGGAGTCCTTGATAGCAAGGACTCCTACCCGAGAACACTCAAGGGAGGCGTGCAGGTTCTGTGATTTTGCGCAGGGTTGTGAGCTCGGTCCAGGGGGCCTGGGCTGGGTCAAGTCGATGCCTTAGGGTGCTAAGTGGGTGCACACCAGGTTGGCTTGGCTCGCTGGTAGGGTCCTGGAAGCAAAAAGGAAGAGTCCTAACACTAGTGGGGTTCTCAGCCATGCTTGGGGTTAGGGTGAGGGCTTCGGTGTTGATTCAGGAAACATTTTTTGGGATCCAAGGTTCCATTAGTGTGCTTTAATGTGTTGGTCAGGGTTTGGATCAACATGGTTTGGGGTGACTCGAGAAAATCAAAAGATGGCTCGGGGTCGAAGTTTATGTGTCACCTTAGGGTTTCCAAACTTAAATAAATTGAAAAATGGCTCACGTGGGTTGAGTTATGGTTCATGGGGGCTAAAATAATATAAAAAGACTAAATTTATAATTTAAGAATTTTATATTAAATTTTGGGATTTTTCGGAATTAAAACGCCTGCAAAACGTCTAATTACGAATTAATTAAAAAGCCTAGTTGTTAAGCTAAATAAAATTATGAGAATTTTAATTTAAGCTTAAATAATTATTTGGGACATGTTACAGTCAAAGAAATCAAGAAAAAGTCAAAAACGTAAGATGTCACGTCCAGGGGTAAAACGGTCTTTTACACCGAAAAATTAGTAAACATCATGACAGTGCTCTATTTGCTATTTTATATACTAATATAATTATTTCACATGTTTATGAATTTTTATATGTTGAAATTATGATTTCTAAATGTTCATGAATTATTAAGGATTAAATTTGACATTTAAAAGATATATGGCATGCTTAGTTTCAAAATAAAAATGATGTTATATGCATATTTTTATTAAGTGATGGAAATACGACATGTTGAAGGACGTGAAGAGATTGTGATGAAATATGTTGGAAATATCGTGAGGGTTATGGTCCTAGTGGAAGCCCGATGATCGTGTTTCCTTAGATACGGATACGAATACGAATACGAATATGTTAATACGTTGGCCAGGGACCAGTTGGCCGGTGAGAGTGTTGCAGGTGTCCCCTGCCGCCGAATACTGTGGTTTTCTTTAGATGGATCCATCGTCCAATACGATCAAGAATACGACTCACAATCACGATCTGAATTCAACAAACACGAACATGAATATGAATATTAATATGGATACGAATATGGATATGAATATGAATATATTCATGATTATATGTTATGTTTATGAAAATGTTTAAGTTTAAAGTTTATGCATTATTATGAAAATTATATTTTAAGTACAAGTATTTTTCACTGTTATATGTTAACTGTATTATGTATTACTTGATATCAAGGATATGATGTGTTGAGTCTTTAGACTCACTAGATGTGTATGATGCAAGTGATGTTAATAACTATGATATTTGAGATCTTGATTGGTGGCTTGCTGGACTGTCGGTGCACATAACCCGACGACCAGCGCTTCTATTTCCGTAGTTAAGTTTATGATTTTACATTAAAGATTTTTACGACATTTTATTTATGCTTTTAAGAGATTTTTGAGAGGTTTAATATGGGATACATTTTCAACATTTATTGTTTTTTAGGTTTGTTAAACGTATTACGATTTCTGGTTTTGACTATTCACTTTGGATTTTCAAATATTAGTTGGATGGTTTATTTTAAAATGTACAAAAGTAGTTTTATGTATATGTATATGCAATGACCGAAAATGTGAGAGTTTTAAAAAAAGTTCTAGTACTTTTTAAGAAAACAAATAAGCAGACGTTTCAGTTGGTATCAGAGCAAAGGTCCTATAAAGGGTTGTGCCACCATCAGCGCCAGAAATTTGTAAGTTTTACGTGCTTTATATGATTAGATATGTTGTTACCTGCATGATGACATGAATAATATGTTTACTTTACATGTTTACTAGCTTTTTGATTATTTATTCTTTGCATGCTTAAATCGCTAAAATGAATAAGGGTATGCCATATGGTTAGAGAACTTAGATTTAAATGCATGTTGGTTACGTTAGAATTTGGAAAACATTTAGATAAAATTCCTCCTAAACGTGCCCCTGTTATTGAGAATCAAGCTGAGAACAGCGTGAATCATCAAGGGAATAATCAAGGGAATGAACCACCACCACCACCTCCAGGGGATGCTGCTACTCGTGCTTTAGAGGGGATGGCTCGTCTCTTTGAGCAACAGATACAACAGCAGTTACAGCAGCCACCTAGGACAAATCATGATATATATGATCAGTTCCGGAGGCTAGGGCCGAAGGAATTTTCTGGCACTACCGATCCCTTTGTTGCTGAGATTGGATCCGTTCACTCGGGGTACACTTTCGGTACCTGGATATGGGGGATGCGGGTCGTGTGAGGTGTACTACTTATTATTCAGGGAGGACGCTTCTTTGTGGGGGCTTCTACTCACTTGGGCTCAATTCAAGATGATATTCTATGAGAAATATTCTACTGCAGATGTCAGAGGGCGAATAAAGATGGAATTTATGACTCTCCGTCAGGGAAACGCTACTGTTGCTGATTTTGTGTAGAAGTTTGATAGGGGTTGTCACTTTGTACCAATGATTGCCAGGGATGCTAAAGAGAAGCTTAGACACTTCATGGATGGTCTACGGCCTACCATACGGAATAATGTTATGATGTTGCGTCCTGTGGATTATGCTATTGCCATTACTTATGCATACCAGTCTGAGCAATCTTTGAAGGACATTGACTTTGAGTTACAGCGTAAGAGGCAACTACATAAAAATAATAATCAGCCTAACAAGAAGCCATATACGGGTCCTCCTTGACTTCAAGGGCCTCAAAAGCCCCAAGGTCCGGTCAAGAAGCAAAGACAGCAGAAGCCACCACCTGCAGCACCAAAACCAGTGGAAGGACAACCATGCAAGAAGTGCAATCTTCTACACTATGGACCATGTGTGTGGGGTACTACTAATTGCTTCATAGGCAAGGAAGAAGGGCACAAAGCTATTGATTGCCCAAAGAAGACTGCACCTACCGTTGGGCAAGCTTATGCTATGAACGCAAAGGAAGCTGAAGAGGCAGAAACTACGCTTATCACGGGTAACCTAGTCATTTAACATTTTTATATTGCCTTTATTGCATGAAATGTTAAATTGGTTATTAGAATGTAATTGGGAACAAGATTTAACCTAGTAGAAATTAGGTTGCATGTTCTATCTTAGTTGGAATTTAAGATATGATTTTAGAAACCATAGTAAATGGTATGTATTTTGTGCCTTAATTTTTGTGAAGGATGAGATATTTCCAATAAAAAGTTTTAGGGCCAAATTAAACAAAAAAATCATAAATATTGGATTGATTGCAACTTTCGAAATTTTAGGGATCTAAAATGAATTTTTCTTTAATCAAGGGACCAAAATGCAATTAACCAAGGGATATGTTATCTAAATGGGATTATCGAATTCTTAAGGGACACAAATCCAATTTTCGAAACTTAATGGGGTCAAATTAAAAATTTCCGAAAATATAAGGATTTATTTGCAATAATTCAAAATATTGGGGACTAGAATGCGAAATTCGGAAAATTGAAGGGCTAAAATACAATTTTTCAAGAAATGTTTAAGTTCAACACGCAATCTTCATATAACTTTTGGAAATTAATGATAGTAAATCCTTAAGCTTCAACATGAAAAGATTTAAAATATGTTTTCGCCGCATGGAAGATTATCATTCAAGGAGTAGCTACCTATGCATTGCTAGATTCAGGGGCTACATATTCTTTCATATATGAAACCTTCATCAAAAGACTGAATGTTACTCCACAACATATGTGTTTGATTTTCAAAGTTTGTATTCCTTCCGGTGATCAAATGCTCACATCTAGAACTGTAAAAAATCTGGAGCTTCGTTTATGCAAGGATGTGGTTCGGGCAAATCTTATCGTGCTTCCTATGCCCGAATTTGATATCATACTTGGGTTGGATTGGCTATCAGCAAATGGAGCTTCGATTGATTTTAGTCAGCAATCAGTGTCTATTTGACCGCCTAGTGGCAAATCCTTTGTCTTTGAGGCGGCGAGAAACAAGCAAATGCCGCACATCATCTCTTGTCTATGTGCAAGGAAGCTCATTAAGCATGGATGTCAAGCTTTTCTAGCATGTGTCACGACCATACATGCTCCTATCAGTCAGAAATTTTATGATGTCGATATTGTTAAGATTTTCCTAGCATCTTTCTTGAAGACGTTTCTGGTATCCCACCCGATCGTGAAGTGGAATTCTCTATTGATTTAATGCCGGGCACTGTTCCTATATGTAAAGCTCCTTATCGTCTAGCACCTGCCGAAATGAAAGAACTAAAAGATCAAATCCAAGAATTGCTAGAAAAGGGTTTTATTTACCCTAGTTATTCTCCATGGGGTGCACCGGTATTATTTGTGAAGAAGAAAGATGGTAGTATGCGCCTTTGCATTGATTATCGAGATCTTAATAGGGTCACTATAAAAAATAAGTATCCAATGCCAAGGATTGAAGATTTATTTAATCAGTGGCAAGGAGCATCGATATTTTCTAAGATTGATCTTCGTTCTGGATACCATCAGTTGAAAGTTAAAGAGTCGGATGTTCACAAGACATAATTTCGTATGAGATATGTGAACAATGAGTTTATGGTCATGCCATTCGGGCTGACCAATTCGCCAGCGATCTTCATGGATCTCATGAATCGCGTATTTCAGCCGTATCTGGATCAGTTTATTATAGTCTTCATTGATGATATATTGATCTATTCAAGGAATAAAGAGGAGCATAGTCGTCATTTGAGGACATCACTGCAAGTACTGCAAGACAGGAAGCTAGCTATATGCAAAGTTCAGCAAGTGAGAGTTTTGGCTTGATAAAGTAGCTTTCTTAGGCCACATCATTTCTAGTGATGGCGTTGAAGTTGATCCAAGTAAAGTGGAAGCAGTGAAAGAGTGGTCAGCACCGAAGAGTGTTACCAAGATTCGTAGTTTCTTGGGACTAGCTGGCTATTATCGCAAATTCATCAAGGGATTCTCATCTGTTGCAGGTGATGTTAATAACTATGATATTGGAGGTCTTGATGGGTGACTTGCTGGACTGTCGATGCACATAACCCGAGCATCAGCGCTTCTATTTTCCGCAGTTAAGTTTATGATTTTACATTAAAGATTTTGACGACATTTTATTTATGCTTTTGAGAGATTTTTGAGAGGTTTAATATGGGCTACACTTTTCAACATTTATTGCTTTTTAGATTTGGTAAAACGTTTTACGATTTCTGGTTTTGACTATTCCCTTTGGATTTCCAAACACTAGTTGGATGGTTTATTTTAAAATGGTGCAAAAGTAGTTTTATGTATAAGTATATTCATTGACCGAAAATGTGAGAGTTTAAATATATATATATATATATATATATATATATATATATATATATATATATATATATTATTTTTCCTAGTAATTTTATTTTTCCTAGTAATTTTTAAGACAACGAATAAGCAGACGTTTCACAGTTAATTTATCTACAATGGAGTTTATCAGTTCCTGAATTCTATGTTTTGATAACAACTAAAAGGGGGAAATTGTTTGAATTAGAATTTTTGAGTTTGACAAATAAATATTTTAAAGATTGCTGAGATTGACTCAACTGAATTAAACTGAAGTTGCCCAAACTGGTAATTAATGCCCTAAATAATCAAACGCAGTCGAACTGATCGGGAATGTATCTTCTTAGCTGCGAAACGTGGAAGACGTTGTGGATTCTTGACATGTCCGGCAGCAAGGCAAGTCGATAAGCTAGGGTTCTGACTCTTTCAGGAATTTTGAAGGGTCCGACATACCTTGGATTTAGCTTTTGAGATTCGCTGAATCGAGCAACTCCTTTCATAGGGGAAACTTTAACATATGTTTTCTCGCCGATTTCATACTCCAATGGTCTTCACTTTAAATTAGCCTAGCTCTTTTGTCGATCTTGAGCTGCCTTGAGTTTTTCCTTGCTAAAAGCTACTTTATCAAAAGTTACTCGAACAATTCGGTACCGTGAAATCTTTCTCTCCGATTTCAATACTTCCACGACAATTGTTATCGGCAAATTCAATCAAATGGGGTTGTTATAATGACCCGAATTCCTATTTTGAATAAAGTATTAATTAAGACATAATTAATGAGTTGTTAATTAAGTTTTAAAGAATTGATAATTCGGGATTAAACTGTTGGTATCCACCGAATTTTAAATGGATAACCCAACCTACTTCGGATTACATTATCTCGAGAAATCCAACTAGACCAATGAGATTCTGACACGTGGCAGATAAGATTGGTTCAGATTTTCTGAAATAGTGCGGATGCAGCCTATAAATGGAAGCCGATTCTTTTGTTTCCTTCACCGCATTCTTCAGAGAGAGTTCTAGTTGTACCTTAGGTTTTCTAGCCAGTTTCTAGGGCAATTTGGTGTCGGGAAGTTTCGGATCTAGTGTCGACTCGAGGAGGTCGGTGTACTGAGATGGAGACATCATCAGCGGGCTGACGACGGACGCAGGTATAATCCTAAATCCTTAGATAGTGATTTAAGGATCATAGGGAGATCTTTGTAGCATGTTTGATCTGGTTTGTTAGTGATTTCATTATGTTGGTGTTGTCTATGTTCAGATCTTTCTGTCAGATTGTTTTAGTGAGGTACGTGATGTACTGACTGAGATATCCAAGCGTAGTATACACACTTATATGCTGCATATTTATCTGTTGCATGATACATGTTTTACTGCTTTGGCATATTATGCATGACATATCATGTTGAGCCTGATATCTTTTGAGATATACCTCGTTTGTTGGGGCCGCTCAGCCCTATTCTGTATTGTGGACGATGGGGCATCGAGAGCTACAGTGTCCGACGGGACCCGCGGGCTCTGATGACCTGGACATTGCAGGTCCACGTCTTAATGATGAGTGTGGGAGCCAAAACATGCCTAGGACATATCAGAGACTACACACTCAGGCGCCTCTAGACTGAGCATGAGATTCTTGACTTGATCCTTGATATCCGAGCATATTGCATTTTTCATGCATCATATCAGTTTGTATACTCGTATATTCTCGTATTGGGCGATTTTCGCTCACGTCCTTGTTTTCATCTTGGGCACCCCATTCCACGGGGCAGGTCTTAGGTTGGACGGTTCGGACGACCAGGGCAGTGGCTAGAGCAGTTGGGTTTTCGGTGGTGATCCAGTGGAGGTTTTCTGTGGTTTATCGTTTTCTCGTTCAGGGTTATGTTTTGTATTTGTTATGGTTGTATTAATGTTTAAGACTTTCGTTATTGTTTTGTTATCATTTGGGTTGTAAGATGATTAAGTATTTGGTTTCCGCTGTTTAATTGTTGGTATTAAGTTTAATGTTGCATGTTTATTAGTCTGTTTAGTAGTGGCTCGGGTAAGGGCGCTACAGTTGTTTACTTCAATTTCCTCTGAATTCTATGGCACGTGCCCTAAGAATATCTTCAAGAGTTTGTATTTTTATTCTTAGTTTGGGATTGACAAGACATGCTGACAGTGATCTTGGTACTCATGGCTTCCCGAAAACTTTTTCCAAAATCGGAAAGAATTTTTGGTTTCTATTGGACAAAATTCTTGTCATAACACTATGTAGTCCTTTTGGCATAGCGCATTAGCTATCTTGTTAGTCTTAGGTCATAATCTTTCAATAGCCAGATTCACCTTCTTTTTCTCACGTTTATTTCCTTTTGTGTAAACGGTATTTGAGGCTTTGGTGATCGGTAAATATCTCACATTTGAAACCAAAGAAGTTGATTCTCCGGATCTTTGGCACAAATATAATTGAGACTAATTCAATATCATGTGTTGGATAATTTTGCTCACATAATTTTAATTTCCTTGATGCATAGGTAATTACTTGCCCCTCTTGAATGAGAACACATCACAATCCTCTTTCGATACGTCATTGTAAATCTTGAAATTGATGCCTTATTCGAGAAGTACTAATAATGGCATAGAAGCTAGTTCTTTTTCAGGATCTAATACTCTTCTCACATTCTTCACTATAATTGAATTTAGAGTTCTTCAGAGTGAACTTGGTGGGAGGAAGAAAATCCTTCAACACATTTCTTAATAGCCAACTCATCCTAGAAAGCTTCGAATTTTTATTCCAGTTTTCGGTCAAGGCCAGTCCATGATTGTCTCCACCTTCTTGTGACCCACTGATATGCTCATTTCAGAGATTATATGACCCAGGAATGTGACGTTTTTTTAGTAAAAATTCACATTTCTTAAATTTAGTGTAGTTAATTTTCTCTGAGCATTTGCAGAGTAAGACGAAGATCTTCCTTGCGGTCTTTCTCACTTGTTGAATATGCAAGAATGTCATCAATAAATACTACCACAAACTTGTCAAGGAATTTCTTGAACACTCTGTTCATGAGTTCTATGAATATTGTTGGAGCATTGGACATAACAAAAGGAATTATTATGGACTCATAGTGTCCATAACCTTTTCTTTTTAAGGTTGTTTTAGGAACATTCTCAGCCTTGGCCTTTGGTTTTGGTAGTCTGACCTTAGATAGAGCTTTGTAAAGATCTTAGCTCCTTTTATTGATTCAAAAGGACATCTATTCTTGAAAGATGACATTTGTTCTTGATCTTATTGAGTTCTTTGCATATCGACACAATATCTTGTACCTTCACCATTCTTCCGTACCAATAAGAGTGAAGATCCTCAAGGATAGGCATTTGTTCTGATTTGTTTTTGTCTAACAAATATTGGAATCTATCTTTTAGCTCATTGCGTTCAACTGAAGCCATTCTCTAAGGTTCCTTAGATTTTAGTGTTGCACAAGCTATCAAGCTACTTTCGAATTCTACTTCACGGTGTGAGATAATTGAAAGTAACGTTTCTGGAGCTCTCGTACCACAGGAATATTTTATAACTTGATATCAATTCCTTCTTTTTCTTCTCTCATTACTGCTAATTAGACTTCTAAGCCATACTCCATGGCTTTCTAAGTCTAAGAAGCAGAAATGAAGTATTTTTGTTCCTTGTCCTTGCCATGAAATACGATTTATTCTTGTATTGGAGTTTGGCATTCTTACGCTGATAATCTATCATTGCTTGATTCTTGCCCAACTAATCAATTCCCGTAGTACACTGAATAAAATCGGAATGGAATAAATTATCATGATTACCATCTCAAAACTTAAAACCAATACAAAATCTTAGAACATAACTCCTTATCAGCTTATTGACTCAAGTCCCCAGAGTTATAACCTAGTTAAAATTTATTTCAACCTTGTACGAAAGAAACTAATTCCTCAAATAATTCTTCTTTTACTAAATCTTTCTTTAATCAAGACTATGAGCCTAGCATGCTTCAACACAAACAAGTTTTGTTGGATGTCTTTCTCCTCAAATCTTCTCCCTTTTTTTGTACTATATGAACAGTCAGAATTTATTATGTATGCTACACTTCCTCCATGCCCATCAATATCTTATTTTATTTTCATAAGACAATGACCTAAAAATAATATAAATTTCTTGATAGATAGTATTTCTTACCTTCATAAGATATTACAAATCCTATATATTTAAATTTAGCACTTAGTATCATAAATTTAATGTACATACCGTTAATTATTGACACAAAAATAAAATTCTACATCTGAATATCAAAACTTATATAATTCTTATATCATATTTTCATAAATAATCTATTATCCTCGAGTCAAACATTTCATTTTAAGTCGGAAGCTTATTTTCGATAAGTGAATTTCCAAAATGTAAGTAAACTTATATCACATAGGTTTATACCTAAAAATATAAGTCAACTTATATCTTATAGGTACATTCCCAATAATATAATTCAACTTATCTTTGTACATTCCCAAAGCAATGTTACACTTCTTTATTTTCATATCATATAACCATAATACTATTCTAGCCTACCTTATCATCTCTCCATTGTCACTGTTCTTTTTCTGCCACATCAATAGGTGTATCTTCTTCTTCTTCTTACACGCTTTCCACGACAAGGTGCATATAGCTATTGAAATGTCTGCTATTCGTTTTCTTAAATCGTGCTAGAAATTTTTTTTCTCTCCTTAATATCCATAATTCAAAATATACATATATCTAAATACTTTAAAATATCGTGACACAATTTAAAAAAAAACATCCAACTAACATTTAAAAATCCAAGAGAAAATATTTTAAAGCATAAAATCGTCAAACGTTTTATCAAACTAAAAATATTATTTGAAAAGTATAGCTCATACTATAACCTCTCAAAAATCTCACATAACATAAATAAAGGTTTTAAAAATACCTTAAACATAACTTAAAATCATGAATCGTAAACTAGTGCGGAAAACTAGCGTATGTCCTCGGGTTATTTGCACCTTCAGTCCAGCAAATTCAACCGTCAAGACCTCCATAAATATTATTATCATAATCACCTGTATCAATCACACCTATTGAGTCTAAAGACTCAACACATCATATTCTTGATACCAAATAATACTTATAAAAATCACATACAACAGTGAAAAATACTTGTACTTAAAATATTGTTTTCATGAAGAAACATAAACTTCAAACATTAACATTTTCGTAAACATTTTCATGATGTATAATCTTTAAAAATATTTTCACGATCATTTTTCATAAACATATTCATATCATCCTCAACATATTCATATTCATATTATCATCCACATATACGTATTCTTTTTTCCTTTCGTTGAATTCAGATCGTTAATTGTGACTTACGTGTTCATCAACGTCTACGTCTACGTGTTGGGCGATGGATCCATCTACCGTAACCACAGTACTGGATGGCGGGGTCACCAACAACACTCACCGGTCAACTAGGCCTTTGCCTTACGTACTAACATATCATCGTATTGATATACATATTCATATCTGTATCCAAAGAAACACGATCGTCGGGCTCCCACTGAGACAATAACACTCACGAAATTTCCAACATATCATCATATTAGTCAAAATTACTTCACTTCCTTCAACTTTCATATTATCATCACTTTATAAAATTTAAACATGCGTGTAACGTTTTTCTTTTAAACCAAACATGCAACATGTCTTTTAAATGTCCATAATTAAACCATAAAAATTTCATAGACATTTAAAAAATATAATTTAACATATAAAAATTCATAAACATCCATAATCATTGAAAATAATCACATTAGCATATAAAACAGTATTCAGGACACTACCATGATGTTTACTAATTTCTAGTTGTAAAACGACTGTTTTACCCTGGACGTAAAATTTCCTGTTTTTGACATTTTCTTAATTTCATTGACTCTAACATGTCCTAAATAATTATTGAAGCCTACATGAATTTTTTCATATTTTTATTTAGCTTAAATCGAGGTCTTTTAATTTAATCTTTAAATATGACGTTGATAGGATCGGTTAACTCAGCGTGAAAGTGTTTAGAAGGGGGGGGGGGGTTGAATAAACACTTGCTAGATTAAAACTTCTTCGAAAGGTTGGGTACAGTTTTGTTACAAACTGACTCAAGTATCTCGTCGGTCGATAACAATCAGTTAAACTGAATAAAACAGTTGCGGAAAACTAACTGACTGAAAGATAGAATAAATAACTGAAAGTAAATAACACAAGAAATGTTTCTGGATGTTCGGAGACTTGAATAACTCCTACGTCACCCCTTCTATCACAAAGATAGGATATTCACTAAAAGACTTTGATCAAATACAATAACGTGTACTGACCCACTTCAGTTTGGACTTATCTATTACCAAAACTGAAACTCTTAGTTAACAACTCTTTTACAGATCACAACTGATCTTAGCACAACTTGTACAATTTATCAAAGATTACAAAGTGCCTTTTCTAGCTCAAAACGTAGCCTGAATGCTACTGATAAAACTGATAAGCTTGAGCTTTGATTTGACGAAGTTGAGAGAATATTTTCGCAGAGTAACAGCAAGTAAAATGAGTAGTTCTGAATCGGTAGTTCTTCAGCTGCTCTCTTCGACTATTTATAGGCTTCTGTCAACGGTAACATTTATTTGAATAACAGCCGTTGTTTGCCACGTCAATATTCCCTGATAGATCGTACACTGCAACTTCTGAAATGCGGCGATCCACTACCAGTTCGCAGAAGACTGTACTATTTGTCGGTTGTCGTTTTCACTTTATGACGTGTACAGCTGAAAGATCAGCTGATAACAAATCAGTTGGCGAGAATGAACTGGCGAGAATATCTGCTGAAATATCAGTTAAGCTAGGTTCAGTTGAGTCGATCAGTTGGTAGCTTTTAGTTGCTGAATTCAGTTGAGTCTTTTGTCAAACGCCGAATTAAGTTTCCAACAATTTCCCCCTTTATGGTGTTTTGACAAAACTTGGAATAAATAACTGAATTCTGCATAGTAGATAAAATAAGATCAACAACTGAAATAATAGAAATCTGATACAATCAATACTGCTGTACTACTAAGAATTCTTCTGCTCTTCCCCCTTTTTGTCAAACTGCTCCATCTTGTCAGATAGCTTGCGAACGTGAGAAGAAAGAACCGTGACAGAGCATGACATATTTTCAATAGCAGTAGACAGTGTGACTTGCAGTAGATCAAATTTCCGAGACATAAGCGATTCCACATTGTTGACGCGTTGATTAATGAGTTCTTGAGTGGCAGTCAGACCGGATATGATACCTCTATTTTTCTGAATGTCACTGACTGCAAAAGAAAGAGCGGTAACAGCAGATTCGATGGCCTTCAGTCTTTTGATGGATTCCCGAGTATCGTCTAACTTCACACTGTGCGAAAGTTGCGTATTTTGAATTTTGGAAATGGCCGAAATTATTTGATTCATGCTGTCCTGCATATGTTGGACTTCCTCAAAAATGAGATCAAAATCTGCTGAAGATGGAGGGTTGGATTGATGAGAAGTGCTTGGTTCACTTGTTGTTTGCTGAGTAATGACCAAGGCTTGGTCAGTTATCTTGGTATCAGCAATTGGCTGAACTGAAGTATCAGTTCCAGTTATTGTCCCTTGAACCGGAGTCTCATCAGCAGTCGTTGCTTCTTGATCTAAAGATGGTGAGGGAGAATGTTGTACAGTTGATGGTGACACAACCTGAACTGATGCCTCTAGTGAATGATCAATTGATTCAACTGGCATATCAATTTGTAAGCCCTGATCAGCAGATTGGTCTGGTGGAACAATTTCGACTGAAGAAATAGTGACCTGTAGATTGGTTTGATCAGCAGAGCGATCAACTGGATCATTAACTGGTGCACTAAAGTGGGACTCCTCTACCACTGCTTGAATCACTTCAACAATATGAGCAAGAGATAGCTCCGCTTCAGTATATAGTAGTTGTTCAACAGGTGGTGAAGGAAGCTTATCAGAAACTGGTTCTCCAGTTGGAACCAGAACTAAGGCGGATGATGGTGCTGTTTTGTCAGAGAATGTTGTTTCAACTTGTTCCTCATTGTCATCATCTGAATCTCCTTGGTAGACCACGAGTTCTTGATCTGATTCCCAAAATTTGATTCGAGATAGTATCCCCATCAGATCAGTGTCAAGCTGAGTGATTACAGCTTGATCAGCATATGCAGTAGGGGCAGTTGGCAAGTAGTTGTTCTTAAGTTTAGCAACAATTTGAGCCAACTTCTTTGCTCTCAGCTGATCAAAGAAATAGCTTTTTCTCTCCAAGGCTTGAGCAATAGTTGCAGCTTTGACCGTGCGGAGAACGAGGGCCTCCAACTGGATGAATTTTCTCAGTTCGGACTTCTCCTTCAGTTGCTTGGCAAAAACTTCAGTACGATAGGCTACCCAAGCGTCATAGGACTTAGTTTTTGCAGCAGCAAAACTGTTCACTATTGCCCATACGAGATCAATATGAGTCTGAATTGGGTTTGAGGGTCTGGGTTCCACAATCAATTTCTCTTTTCCTTTATCACCACTTAAGATATGAGGGATTTCCAGTCCTGTTCGAGTTGATTCCACCGGTTCTATAAACTTTATCCCTTTAGGTCTTGCAGGTGCCACACCAATTGGTCGAGATATTTGAGTAACAGGAGCTTGCGTCCTAACCGATTTTTTTATGGTACTTGCTGAATCATCTTGTGGAATAATCTGCAGAGGAACTGCTTCTATAGGTTGCTGATCAGTGAAGGAAATCATTTTGTCAGTCGGACTGGTTACCTCAGAAGTTGTTTTAACCCTTTGAGTTCTTGGCTTCTTCACAATGTGAGGAGATGGAGTCTTTTCTGATTCTGATGAACTTAAAACCAACTTTCTTTTGGCAATCTGCAGTTGAGCCAACGTTTTGGTTTTCTTGACTGATTTGGGAGCGGCTAACTGAGTCCCAATTTCCTGTTTGATTTTCACAAACTGAGTAGTGGTCAAGTCCATTTTGGATTTGATTGGCATTGTGTTCTTTGCATTGAACACCTTAAATTTCGATGTTATCTCAGAGTCCTCAGCCACTAAGCCTTTAGCTTTCAGTAAATAACTGATTTGAACTGCAAAGCCCTTGGATTGTTTAGAAGACAGAAACATATTCTTCAGAACATTAAAAATGAGACGCTTCCAGTTAAATTTTTGACCAGTCCATAATAACGGTAATGGCCTGAAATTTCTCTAAAGTTAGAGCAGCGAATGATCCTGCTTTTGCCAAAATTCCTTTTGCAATAACATCAGCTAGCAATTGAACTTCATGTTTCAGTTCTTTCTTAGGATCTGAAACCTTAATCTTTCGTCCATCAATAGAAAGAGAGACTTGCATCTCTTCAATATCAGACGCCTTGACATCTGAGAGTTGTGCCATACCTTCAGAAGGTAAATGAAAGAAATCACCAAGAGAATCTTCAGAAATGATCAGCAACTGATCATTGATAGTAGACCTGATATTTCCCTCAGAATCAATCACGCCAGAAGAGTAGAAATCCTGAAGTTCTTTGGGATAGATATCTTGAGAAGATTGTCCCAAAAATGTTCTTAGACCAGCAGCTTCAAGCTTCTGAAATACTTTCTGAACTTCAGCATCGCCGAAGGATAATATAGATCCAAAGTTGATGGTCATAGAATTTAGCATGAAAGCGGGAATTTGGGTTGCCATTTGATAACTGATAAATTGCCTGAAAGAAAATTCGAGGAATGAGGTAGTTCTTGCCCTAAGGAGAATTTGACGTAGTCGAAAAGTAAGACTGAAAAGAGGCGGGTAATAGTACATATGTACGTGACCATTCAAACTCTGGACACGTGTCAGTCCCAAGAATTTTGAAAGAAACAAAGTAGTACGTGTGCTACAATCGTGTGTACGAATTGAGTGGTGAAGATAACTCCACGTAAAGAAAATCAAGAGTCATGATCAGTTTAGCAGATGGTCACGTCATTTGATTTGGAATAAAATTGGGTTAATTAGTTAACTTATATGAGAAGATTAGTGAAAAAGTCGACTGATAGATCAGTTGATAAGACTGAGTTCTTTCAGTCGAGAATTTACTAACGACTGTCTTCTCAGTTAACCTCTTGAACCATTATTCCCCCTTAATCTATTAAAGCAAAATGACGGCAATAGATAGAGAATATTAATGATGAGTATGGTGCTGGGTATAGCAAACGTCACAGAGAGATGTCCTTCGTATCCCTCCTTTGTTTTGCCCTATAAATAAGAGTGAAGGGGTTAGCCAAAATTCATCTCAGCAAGTAATTCTACACAGATAAAGATAATGGCAGACGCTGGAAGCTCAAGTGACGCTCAGTTTACTCTGCAAGCTAGGAAGCAGTTCATAGAAGATGAAGTCTTCTACACTAGCCTTCGTTACTGGGAAGAGATGCAGGAGCTGGAGTTCCTGTATTACTCTGGACGGGTCTCCTCTTTCAGGCGGAAGGCCCAACTACAAGAGGTGCGGGAGCTCCTAGAGGTTCCTGCGGGGGTGGACCTTTTTAAAGAAGGTTATCTCTACAAGCTCTTTCTTCTGAAGGAGCTGGAGATCCTCCGCCGCATCGCTGCCTCCCATGATTTCTGCAAAACTTCTTCCTCAGCACTAGCTGCATGGATGAGTTTGTGGATAGATTCTGTGGAGGAAAATATTGTAACAATGTAACCGGCTCCTCTCCTGATTAATGAAAATATTTATTATGTTTTATCGTCGTTGTTCTTTTATCTCTGCCTGCAATGATTTGTTAGGAAACATAACCATAAGAACAATACAAACACTTGCTGACATCAGTTAGGAGTTCATAAGAATAAGCAACTCACTTAAATATTCGGTAAAACAACAATAAAGCTTAATCAACAAATTACGAACAATGATCATTAATTAAGATAAATCAATTAATCCAAGTATATTGCGGAAGTGAGAAAACTTAGTCTCAGCCAGTGGCTTGGTGAAGATATCAGCTGCTTGTTGTTCAGTTGAGACGTATTCCAGTCTGATTTCCTTCTTGAGAGCACTGATCTCTGATGAAGTGATGTCTGACATCTATGTGTTTGGTTCGAGAGTGAAGAACTGGATTGTAGGTTATAGCAATTGTGCTTGTGTTGTCACAAAATATAGGTGATTCTTTAGCATCAACTCCATAATCTCTCAGTTGTTGCTGAATCCAGAGCAGTTGGGCACAACAGCTTCCAGCAGCAAGATATTCTGCTTCAGTTGTGGAAGTTGCTATGGATGTTTGCTTTTTGCTGAACCAAGAAATCAGTCGGTCTCCTAGAAACTGACATGATCCACTTGTACTTTTTCGATCAAGTTTACATCCTGCATAGTCTGCATCTGAATAACCAACTAAATTGAAAGATGAGTCTTTAGAATACCATAACCCAACATTTTGTGTGCCTTTAAGATATTTCAAAATACGTTTGGCAGCAGCAAAATGGGATTGCTTAGGATTTGCCTGAAATCTAGCACACATACAGACAGCAAACACAATATCAGGACGACTAGCAGTTAGATACAATAATGAACCTATTAAACCTCTGTAAAGCGTCGTCTCAACTGATATTCCCCCTTGATCAGTGTCTAGTTTAACTGATGAGCTCATGGGAGTGCTTGCAGCTGAACACGATTCCATGCCAAATTTCTTTAGTAATTCCTTTGTATATTTTGTTTGACTGATGAAGGTGCCTGAATCCAATTGTTTCACTTGTAATCCAAGAAAGAATGTCAGTTCACCCATCATGCTCATTTCGAATTTTTCCTGCATCAACTTAGCAAATTTCTCACATAATTTGGGGTTAGTTGACCCAAATATGATATCATCAACATAAATTTGAACAAGTAAGATATGATCATTCTTAGAAAATTTGAACAACGTCTTATCAACTGATCCAACAGAAAAATCATGATCAGTTAGAAATTTTGAGAGAGTTTCGTACCAAGCTCTTGGAGCTTGTTTAAGACCATATAAGGCTTTGTTCAAATGATAGACATGATCAGGAAGGTGATGATTAACAAAACCTGGAGGTTGTTCAACAAAGACTTCTTCCTGCAACTGTCCATTCAGAAATGCGCTTTTAACATCCATCTGGTACACTTTGAAATTTTTGAATGATGCATAGGCCAGGAATATTCTTATTGCTTCCAGTCTTGCAACTGGTGCATATGTCTCATCATAATCAATTCCTTCTTCCTGCCTGTATCCTTGTGCAACTAGCCTTGCTTTGTTGCGCACAACTGAACCATCCTCGTTCAGTTTGTTCCTGTATACCCATTTTGTACCTATAACAGTTTTGGAAATTGGTCTTGGAACTAAGTTCCAGACATTATTATGGATAAACTGATTTAGCTCTTCTTGCATAGCATTTATCCAGTTAGGATCAGCAAGAGCTTCATCAGTTTTCTTTGGTTCCAGTTGAGATACAAAAGCTGAATGAATGAATAAGTTAAGCATTTTATTTCTCGTTCTTACCGGATCAGATGGATTACCTATCACCAATTCTGGAGGATGTGATTTCTTCCATCTGAGTTCAGCATTTGTTGATTCCAAATTGGTAACTGCTTCAGTAGGTAACTGATTGGTTTCAGTTTCAGTTGGAGCTGTTTCAGTTGGCAACTGAATCTCATTTGTTTGTTCTACTAACTGATTAGCTTCCAATTCAACAGCCTGATCTAATATCTCAGGTTCAGGTGTTTGGAGATTGCTTTGATTAATATGAGTATCTTCTTCATCATCATCCTCCAAACTGATATCTGTAAATCTGTCAGCTAGCTCAACTGTATCAGTTGGCTTATCAGTTAGTACAGTTTCATCAAAAACAACATGAATAGATTCTTCAACATTTAAAGTGTTTTTGTTGAAGACTCTGTAAGCTTTACTTACTGATGAATAACCAAGAAATATTCCTTCTGCAGATTTAGCATCAAAAGCTTTTAAATGAGTTTTACCATTGTCGAGTATAAAACATCTGCAGCCGAATATTTTAAAGTAAGAAACCACACTTTTTCTTCCATGCCAGATCTCATACGGTGTTTTCAAATGATTCTTATTAATCATTGATCTGTTTTGAGTGTAACACGCAGTGTTTACTGCTTCTGCCCAAAACCTTTGAGAGATACTAGAATCAGCAAGCATTGTTCTAGCAGCTTCCTTAAGTGTTCGATTTCTCCTTTCAGCTACACCATTTTGCTGAGGAGTTCTTGCTGCTGAGAGCTCATGTTTGATTCCAGTATTCTCTAAATAGTTTGAAAGAATTTTATTGATAAATTCAGTTCCTCGATCGGATCTGATTCTGTCAATTCCAACTGATTTTTCATTTGATAATCTTTTGAAAAGCTTGATCAGTTGAGCAGCAGTTTGGTCTTTGGTCTTGAGAAAAATGACCCAAGTGAATCTAGAAAAATCATCTACAACCACCAAGGTATATTTCATTCTCCCTAAGCTCATCACCGGTATTGGACCAAAGAGATCCATATGTAATAGTTCTAAGCATCGGGAAGAAGATTTACGACCCTTGTTCTTAAAAGAAGATTTTATTTGTTTGCCAAACTGACATTCTGAGCAAATTTTGTCTTTTGTAAAATCCATTTTGGGCAGCCCAGTCACAAGATCATGTTTACTCAAATATGCAATAGATTTGAAATTCAAGTGGTTTAACCTCTTATGCCATAACCAGTTTTTCGAAGATTTTGAGGCAATAAGACATACTGGTGCATAAGGTTGATCATTCCAGCTGACTTTGTATGTGTTTCCACATCTTTTGCCAGTTAGAATGACCTCATCAGTTGAGTTTTTGACTGAGCAAATAAGTTTGTCAAATTGAACTGAAAATCCATTATCGCATAACTGACTGATGCTTATCAGATTATACTTGAGATTTTCAACCAATAAAACATCATTAATGATAAAATTACCATGGATAAGCTTACCCTTACCCACAGTTGTACCTTTCGAGTTGTCTCCAAAACTAATCTTTGGACCATCGTATTTGATCAGTTTGGATAGCAGTTTTGAATCACCTGTCATGTGTCTTGAGCATCCACTGTCCAGATACCAAACTGAATCTTCAGTTGTACCTGTTACCTGCATTCACATACAAAATAAGATTGTGGTACCCTTTGTTTATTTGGGTCCAAAGTTGATTAGTCCTTTAGGAATCCAAACTTGGATCAGTCTGACTGACCGTCCAGTTGCTGTATTCCATATGGTCTTTCTCGTTTTGTGTGTGCTTTGTGTGTGATGCATAGGTGAATCAATATGTGATTTTGCCTTTCCCAACTGATTGTTCGGCCGATATCGTTTCTGAACAGGCTTACAGTTATAGTAGTTGGAGTATTCATTTGAAAATCGTTTTGAAATTCTTTTCGATGTTTGACCACGAGAGTCAGTTGAAATTTTTGGACTATATCCAATACCATATCTATTTGCCTTGTTCTTGTTCTCAAAGGGCGGTTCAATCAGTTTACTTGGTTCAAGCAGTTCTTGTTCCACGACTGATTTGACAAAGCGAATGAATTTTCCTTTGTCCATATTCAGTTGTGGCTGAGTATCATTGGAAGACATCTCACTTTGACTACTGAACCCTAGTCCAGTCTTGTCAGCAACTGATTTTTGCGAATTCTGAATATCAGTTAGAGCTGCTGAAGATTTATTCCAAGCCTGAATGAGCTCGTTGTGCTTTGCATTTTCAAGCATCAATTTTTGAATCAACAATTGATTCCTGCTCTTTTCAGCATTGAGCTCAGCAATTTCCCTTTTTAGACTCAACATATCAACTGACTGATCAGTTTTAGTATTGTTGTCCAAGGGATCATCTTGCTTTGCTCTGGCTTTATCAAATGATAGAGCAAGCTTTTGATACTCGCTGACCATGTCATGAAGAGTCGAAATAAGCTCTTCTCTAGTGAAATCAGTTGAGCTAAAGTCGAATACCTGCTGATTGTCTGATTGATCTTCTGTCTCATCAGCCATCAGACACTTGACTTCTTCCTCTTCTTCACTAGAACTGTATGAAGTTTCAGCTTCTGACTCATCACTGTCAGTCTCTGCCCATTTGGCTTTGCTTTCTTCAGCTACTAGCACTTCATGCTTCTTTTTATAGGTTTTCCTTTCATCCTTAGGTCTCCTTTTGTGCTCATATGATTTCTTTTTCCGTTCAGTTGAGACTTGACTGTCCTTCTTTGGTTTTGGGCAGTCAGCAATGAAATGTCCTGGCTTTCCACAGTTATAGCAAGCGTTTGAATCTTCTCTGGAGTTATTTCTTTGGTAGCTCTTCTGAAAATTTCCCTGATTCTTCCTCATGAATCTACCAAACTTTCTGATAAACAATGACATAGCATCATTGCTCAATTGATCTGCAGCTTTTTCAACTGAACCAGTTGGTTCTGTTCTTATAGCAGTTAGAGCAGTAGTTGATGAAGGTGTTGATGGTTCTGCTTCTCCTCGAGTTTGTAACTCAAACTCATAAGCTTTCAGATCAGCAAACAAATCATGAATTTCAACTTTGTTCAAGTCTTTTGATTCCCTCATGGCCATTGTCTTGACATCCCATTCCCTGGGAAGTCCTCTGATAATCTTGAGAGCCACTTCTTTATTTGTATACACTTTTCCAAGTGCATTCAGTTCATTTATTATTCCACTGGTTCTTTCATCATATTCAAGCATTGATTCTCCAGCTTTCATTTTGATGTTGTCAAACTTCTGTACAGCAACAGAAAGTTTGTTTTCCTTTGTTTGCTCATTTCCCTCGCATAACTGAATCAGCTTTTCCCATATCTCTTTTCCTGTCTTGCACATCTTGATCTTACTGAACGTTATCTTGTCCAGTGTTTTATACAGTATGTCCTTGGCTACATTGTCAAGGTTTGCTTTTCTTTTATCTTCAGCAGTCCACTCATCTCTGGGTTTTTCAATTCTATGAGGTGCCCCTTCGGTGATGGCAACTGCTGTGTTTGCTTTCAAAATTTTCATTGGCCCGTCAGTTATGACGTACCACATATCATCATCTTGTGCAGCTAAATGAGCCTGCATTCTGATTTTCCAGTCATCAAAGTCTTCCCTGGAAAACATAGGAATTTTGTTGAAAGAAGACATACTGAATCAGTTGAGAGAATATGTTCTACGACAAGATAAACTTCGCTCTGATACCACTTGATAGGATCGGTTAACTCAGCGTGAAAGTGTTTAGAAGGGGGGGGTTGAATAAACACTTGCTAGATTAAAACTTCTTCGAAAGGTTGGGTACAGTTTTGTTACAAACTGACTCAAGTATCTCGTCGGTCGATAACAATCAGTTAAACTGAATAAAACAGTTGCGGAAAACTAACTGACTGAAAGATAGAATAAATAACTGAAAGTAAATAACACAGGAAATGTTTCTGGATGTTCGGAGACTTGAATAACTCCTACGTCACCCCTTCTATCACAAAGATAGGATATTCACTAAAAGACTTTGATCAAATACAATAACGTGTACTGACCCACTTCAGTTTGGACTTATCTATTGCCAAAACTGAAACTCTTAGTTAACAACTCTTTTACAGATCACAACTGATCTTAGCACAACTTGTACAATTTATCAAAGATTACAAAGTGCCTTTTCTAGCTCAAAACGTAGCCTGAATGCTACTGATAAAACTGATAAGCTTGAGCTTTGATTTGACGAAGTTGAGAGAATATTTTCGCAGAGTAACAGCAAGTAAAATGAGTAGTTCTGAATCGGTAGTTCTTCAGCTGCTCTCTTCGACTATTTATAGGCTTCTGTCAACGGTAACATTTATTTGAATAACAGCCGTTGTTTGCCACGTCAATATTCCCTGATAGATCGTACACTGCAACTTCTGAAATGCGGCGATCCACTACCAGTTCGCAGAAGACTGTACTATTTGTCGGTTGTCGTTTTCACTTTATGACGTGTACAGCTGAAAGATCAGCTGATAACAAATCAGTTGGCGAGAATGAACTGGCGAGAATATCTGCTGAAATATCAGTTAAGCTAGGTTCAGTTGAGTCGATCAGTTGGTAGCTTTTAGTTGCTGAATTCAGTTGAGTCTTTTGTCAAACGCCGGAATTAAGTTTCCAACAGACGTATTAACACGTTTTAATCCCGAATTAAACCAAACCTTAATATAAAATTCCCAAATTAAAAAATTAGACTTTTAAAAATTATTTGAGCATAAATAAAATTTTTCCATAATTTATAAAGCTTCAAACTAGGAGTTTCAATTAACTCGTTAATTAGCGTTTCGTGAGGCGATTAAATCCCGATTAAATCCAAAAACTCTTTATTTTTATCCCAAACTTTAAACATGATATTTTTGTATTTATTCTACCCTTCCAAGTCATTAATCACACCCGTGGACCCATGGATTCAATTTTAGCATCATAATTTTCATTTTTGACCCTTTATCGAACACACCGATCAATCTCCTAATTCACTCGAGCCACGCCCGATCCAAACCTGAGACAACCCATGTAGAGCACAACTTAATACACGTAAAACCCATGCATTTATTTAATTAGTAAATCCTTTACTTAATTTTAAATGAGTTTTAGTCATGCATGATTTATGAAAATGCATTATTTTAAATTATTCATGTTTATGTGATGCACGTTAAAATATTTCTCGAGTTTCATGTTTCAGGCGATCATTCGAGGCGGGATTGAGGAAAAGACCCGGTGACGATTTCTGGCAATTTGAAAATGCGGTATTTTATTTTTTAGTTGTGGATGGGGCACTTTAAATGATTTGTTTAGTTTTAGCATTTTTAAGCCTAAATTATTTAGTTAGTAATTTTAAGAGTTTAAAACTTTAAAATTAGCATTTTTGGGTGTGTGTTATTTTAATTGTAGAGTTTATATTAAACTAGGTGGGTTAGCCTTTTATTAGTATTTTTATTAGTTAATTAGTACTATTTACACAGAAATTTAAACCCACACACACGTTTCTACCTCACACACACGTACACACTTTTACACACACCTGTACACGACTAAACACACACACTCACTTCACGTTTCAGAATTTTATTATTTTGAAAGAGAGAAAACTAGGGTTCTTCACTCATAGAGCAGCCGCCCCCTCCCCTCTCCATCTTCTAACAAATTTCGTGTATATTCTTCAAGGATTTTAGTGCCACGGTCATCCCGGATCAAGCCTCGCATCGTTTCCGCTTCGATATCGCTGGTTCAGTAACGTTTGATATCATAAGGCACGTATATTCTGTTCTTTCTGCATCGATCCTGTCATATTATGTGTTGTATTATTTTTATGTGTAAAAATTCATGTGTGACATTTGTCGTTTGAGCGGAAAATGGTTTGAATGCGTTTTGAAATACTTTTTAGATCTGAAATCTCGAAACTTACTGTTCTGTTGAAACCTGCGATTTGTAGGTCGGGATTTTGGGAAAACTTTCAACTAGAAAGTTGTAGAACTTTTTGATTCCTTCATTTTGATATAAAATTCGAGATTTTTGGATGAAAATTGAGTGAGTTATGGCGTTTTTCATGGGACTGCTCAAACTACGACTTTTACGTAAATTGTGTTCTTGAAGTTTTTTTGTTGCAAGCTTCATTGGGGATCAACGGGTGATCGCTGCTGTGTTTAGGTATATTGAGTATGAGTTTGGGGTGAGTTCGATGCTTCGTTTTGCGTCAATGGTCGTTGGTCGCATTAGAAATCGTAGGAATCAATTGGTGTCAAAATTTGAGTTTACGAATTTGATTGCTTGCTTGGGGTATGTCGTTGTTGGAATGTTTTTTGGGAGTCGAGTCAGCGCCTTAGTGTCCTAGGATGAGCCTCGGGGTGTTGTCACGGTCTGTGTAATCGAAAATGGAGAGTTTAAGTTTCAGAGTCGCGAAGTTCAGTACACTCGGCGCCCGAGCGGTAATTTCTCACCGCCCGAGCGCCATTCTTTCTTTCCGAGGGTTCTTCCCAGTACACTCGGCGCTCGAGCGGAAATTTGTTACCGCCCGAGCGCGGACCCAAGCGCCCGAGCGGTAAAGTTTTACCGCCCGAGCGCCACCCCTTCTGTCGAAACATTTTGTCCTTGCTTCTTTTCAAGTTTTAATAGTAAGTGTATGTCTTTTATTGTTGGGAAATGTTCACACGACACTGTAGAGTTTGTTTCGGGGTTTGATGTCACGGTTAGTATGATTAAACGAGGTCGAGTCCCGAGTGAACTAGGATGACAAGCTATTTATGCACTTCGGTGATGAGCTCGAGTACCTACGTCTAAGTTATGCAAGTTAAGTGTTGAAATTCATGTAGCATGTGCAGCAGCGGCTCGAAGTGAAATCCAACGAATCCCGCGATGCCAAGTAAGTATGTTTGACGTGCAAGAAAATATTTTAAGTTTTTGAGGTATGCTACATGTCTTGTGACCAAATTATGTTTAGGATTGGAAAGCGTTAAATTATGAACGGGGACCAATCCGCCCGTTAAACTATGAACGGGTTAGATCGAGGTTGGAAAGAGTTAAATTATGAACGGAGACCAACCAGCCCGTTAAATTATGAACGGGGATCTCATGTATGTGGCAGTGGATACGTCCCTGTCAGCCCAGTACTGTGGTTTGTCTGATCAGGCATTTATTATGTTATGGGTCACTTTCTTTGAAACATGCCTCTACGAAAAATGATGATGTTACGTATGTTCTAGTATGCAGTATGTTTATGACAATTTTTCACGTTATGGCACGTCTACGTTATATACGTATGTTCAAGTTTTAGTACGCAAATTCAAGTTCAAGTATATATGTTCTATTTTAAAGTTGCATGCGGTTTTATTATGTAGTACTCGCTATTTCCCAATTTATACGTGTTGAGTCTTTAGACTCACTAGACTTGATCGATGCAGGTGAGTATGTTGATGAGGAGACAGGAGGTGGTGACAAAGGGGCAGGCTTGGACTGAGCGGGAGGCTAACCCGAGGACCGTAATGTTTATGTTTTTATGCAAATGTTAATTTACTCTGATTTCATGCTTTGAGAGAAACATTTTGAGCAAACGTTTTGTGAGAAAATTATATTGTAGTTATTTTGAACAACCATGTCTTATGGGGGACTTGGTTGAGATATTTTTATGGCAAACTTTGAATGTTACTTTATGTTTAAAAAAAATTTTAATTTTTCCGCAAATTTTGAGTATGAAAAGTACGGTACGTTACAGTTGGTATCAGAGCGGTGTTCTTGTAAAGGGTTACGCCTACCGCCAGCCGCAAGAAGCTCACAAA
Source organism: Primulina eburnea (assembly GCF_022965805.1). NCBI lineage: Eukaryota > Viridiplantae > Streptophyta > Magnoliopsida > Lamiales > Gesneriaceae > Primulina > Primulina eburnea. Next base: position 27,152 of record NW_027331443.1, on the reverse strand, counting down.
GTCACACCTCAAGTCTGTAAGTTTTAAAGTTTCAAAACTCTATGCTATATAATATGCATTAAGTCATGATTTCAGCATGTTCATGTTTAAGTTCAAATTTCATGCATCGTATGTCATTAATATCATAGTCATGCATGTTGGGTTTACGTGTTGGGTAATTCATTGGAACAATATGCCTCCTAGACGTATGATTAATCAGGAAGCTAGGGAGAAGGACAGAGAGCCTCGAGATGAGGGAAGAGCCAATCCTCCTCCACCACCACAAGATATGCAGGCGCAGATGCTTGCTGGTATGACGCGGTTCTTTGCGCAGTTTGCGAGGAACCAGACTGCTTAGGCCCCAAGGAGAGGCCTAGACCAGAGGCAGTATATGAGAGGTTCCGGAGGATGAGTCCGAAGGAGTTTTCGGGTACTACTGACCCGATGGTAGCTGAGGGATGGATCAAGTCCATCGAGGTAATATTTGACTTTATGGAGCTGACTGACGCTGACAGGGTCAGATGTGCTATATTCTTGCTGTCAGGGGATGCTAGACTATGGTGGGAGAGTGCATCAGTGGCAGTAAACTTGCAGACTCTGTCGTGGAACGGATTCAAAGAGGTGTTCTATGCCAAGTACTTCACCCTAGTCCTGACTAAGGAATGGGATCCCCGTACTTTTCTATTTTATCTCTTCTTTCATGTCGAGCTTTTGAAAGCAAACAAATTATTATAGGTCGATCACGCTGAAGAGTACGCTCTCGTCTGACCAGGGAATTTATGACGCTGAGACAGGGAGACAGTAGTGTGGTAGATTTTGTCAGAAATTTTGAGAGGGGGTGTTACTTCGTACCCCTCATTGCGAATGACGCCCAAGCAAAACTGAGGCACTTCATGGATGGATTGCGGCCGATCATGCGCCGTGATGTGAGGGTAGCTGGCCCTACTTCTTATGCAATCGCCGTATCTAGGGCTTTGACGGCAGAACAAGACCAGCGAGATATTGAGGTTGACAGGTTGGGCAAGAGGCCCTACCAAGCGCGGCAACACCAGCAGCAGCAGCATCAGAGGCCCCAGTTCAAGAAACCGTATCAGGGGCCACCAGGGAAGAAGCCGTATCATGGACCACCAAAGGGAAAGGGTCCAATTCAGTAGCAGGGGGCGCCTCAGAAGTTCGTCGCTTACCCAGTGTGTCCTAAATGCAACCGTCAGCACCCGGGGCAGTGCTTATATGGATCAGGCAAGTGCTTCAAGTGTGGAGCTAGCGACCACATGCTGAAAGAGTGCCCGCAGTGGAAGCAGCCAACCCAGGGCTTGGTATTCGCCATGCATGCGCAGGAGGCGGACCCAGACACCACTTTACTGACTGGAAAACTTTTCTACCTAAGCTCAGTATTATTTTGCCTTGCATGTGGAATTTTTACTTGGGATTATTAGCATGCTAGTAATATTTTGTGTGCCTAGGGATATTGAGTTCTATTATGCTTGAGGTATGATAGTAATTTTGGGAATATAAGTTTGTATTGTGCTAACGCATCTCAGGAAACATTTTTATTAAGAGATTATCCACAACTGCACTGATAGACTCAGGAGCCACTCACTCCTTTATATCGGAGACGTTCGCTAATCATTTGGACCTCAAGTCCATTGGCCTAGACGTGAACTTTTCAGTGACAGTCCCATCAGGGGAAGAGCTGTTAGCTACCAGTGTGGTCAGAGATATCGATCTAGAACTGCATGGCCACCTAGTATATGCAGATTTAATCCTATTGCCGATGCCAGAATTCGACATCATATTGGGGATGGACTGGCTGACTAAGAACAGAGTTCTTATCGACTTTCAAAAGAGATCAGTGCTAGTCAGACCATTGGGCATGGAGCAGTTTCTCTTTGAGCCAGCCAGATGGAGGAGTTTCCCGCGAGTGATCTCTTGCATGCAGGCGAGGAGACTAATTTCTAAGGGGTGTCAGGCTTTCTTGGCCAGTGTCATCTCAGCACCGGACGTGCCCACTCCTTCCATATCAGGGGTGCCAGTGGTTAGAGATTTCCCAGACTTCTTTCCAGACGACGTCGCAGGTTTTCCACCAGATAGAGAGGTAGAGTTTACAATCGATCTCATGCCAGGCACAGTGCCAATCTCTAAGGCACCGTACAGATTAGCTCCAGCAGAGATGTTAGAACTTAAGTAGCAGATCCAGGAGCTCTTAGACAAGGAGTTTATCCGCCCGAGTTTCTCACCATGGGGAGCGCCAATACTCTTTGTGAAAAAAAAAGATGGGAGCATGATGCCTTGCATCGATTATTGTGAGTTAAACAAGGTAACAATCAAGAACAAATACACACTTCCTAGAATCGAAGACTTGTTTGATCAATTGCACGGAGCCGCAGTGTTCTCTAAGATAGATCTTCGATCAGGGTATCATCAGCTGAAAGTGAAGGATGCAGAAGTCCACAAAACAGCCTTCAGAACCAGATATGGGCATTACGAGTTCTTAGTAATGCCATTTGGATTGACAAATGCTCCAGCAATCTTCATGGACCTCATGAACCGAGTATTTTAGCCCTACATGGATCAGTTCGTCATCGTGTTTATCGAAGACATTCTCATATACTCGAAGAGCCATGAGGAGCATAGCCAACACTTGAGGACAATCTTACAGGTTCTGCAGAGTCGTAAGTTGTTTGCAAAGTTTAGTAAGTGCGAGTTTTGGTTAAAGAAAGTAGCGTTTTTGGGGCATATAGTATCTAGCAGTGGAATCGAGGTGGATCCAGCGAAAGTAGCAGCTGTCAAGGAATGGGTTGAGCCGAAGAATGCATCAGAAATCCGCAGCTTTTTGGGTTTAGCTGGTTACTACCGTAAGTTTATTAAGGGATTTTCATCCATAGCAGTGCCACTCACTTCACTAACCAAGAAAAATGTCAAATTTGCGTGGAGTGACGAATGTCAGAAGAGCTTCGATACGTTGAAGCAAGCTCTTATTTCGGCGCCAGTGCTAGCCATGCCGACAGGGCAAGGAGAATTTGTGCTTTATACCGATGCATCTAAGCTCGGGTTAGGCGCAGTATTGATGCAGCAGGGTCGGGTTATAGCTTATGCTTCCAGGCAGTTGAAAGTGCACGAGAAGAACTACCCGACGCACGATCTTGAGTTAGCAGCCGTTGTCTTCGCACTGAAAATTTGCAGACACTACCTATACGGTGAGAAATGCCAGATTTTCACCGATCATAAGAGTGTCAAATATTTCTTCACGCAGAAAGAGTTGAATATGAGACAAAGACGGTGGTTGGAACTTGTGAAAGATTACGACTGCGAAATTAGCTACCATCTGGGAAAGGCTAATGTTGTCGCAGACGCTTTGAGCAGAAAAGTTGCCGTCATAGCTCAGTTATCAACACAGAGACCTCTTCAGTCTGAGATTCAGAAGTTTGGTCTAGAGATTTATCGTGAGGGCAGAGCCCCTAGGCTGTCTAATCTGATAGCCAAATCTGATTTGCTAGACCGTATCCGAGCAGGTCAGTCTTCAGATGAGCAGTTACAGAAATGGAGACTGAAAGATGAGGCCAAGGGCAGTGCTTTGTACACAGTTTCAGACGGCATTGTGAGATACAGAGGTAGAATGTGGGTGCCTAGTGGTGGTTCGATCAGACAGGATATTTTGACAGAGGCACACGCATCTCCGTATTCTATCCATCCAGGAGGTACCAAGATATATAAGGACTTGCAGATTCTGTATTGGTGGCCAGGGATGAAGATAGACTGTAGTATCCCGATGCCTAATTTGAGTTAATTATTGGATTAATTATATTTCGTTGGGATCGGAAAGACCGAACCGGGTTCGGATCGTCTGAAGAGGGTTCGGATCGTCCGATCAGGGTTCGGATCGTCCGAAGACAGGTGGCTGGACACGTGGAAGACATGCAAGGTTCGGATCGTCCGATCAGGGTTCGGATCGTCCGAAGACAGGTGTCTGGACACGTGGAGGACATGCAGGGTTCGGAGCGTCCGATCAGGGTTCGGATCGTCCGAAGTGTGCCGGATCGGATCGTCCGAAGTGGATCGGATCTACCGATCGTTGTCTATAAATAGTGGCGCGAGGCTTCATTTGTTACTCGCCAATTCCGAGTGTTCCAGAGCGTTTTAGTCGTTTCTGATGGGTTTCTAGTCTTTTCCCGAGGTTTAGGCGCTAGCGGGGAGCTACTGGTTTTGTAGCGGAGTTGTGCTCTAGTTGGGAGCTAGCGGCATCAGTGAGCTGACTACGGACGCAGGCTTGATTCTAGGGCTGATTGATAGGATCTACTGGTTTGAGGTACGAAAGTACTATCCGAGATAGCAGGATTGAGTATGCTTTACTATGTGTTGCATGTTTATATGTTGCATTATTATCTGTCATATGATGCATGGTTTATTATGCGGCATTTGCATAATCATGTTGAGCCTGACTATTTTTGAGATAGCCTGTTGAGAGGGTGCTCAGCCCTCGTTTGTTGTGGATGGTTGGACCCCGTTGGCCGACGGTGGTCAGGTCACCGGTATATCCACAGGTTTATTTTGGTATGGGAGCCACCTCCTGGTGCGACGGCGCAGAGTGCTACATACCTTGACGTCATTTACCTGAGCAGTATTTCGATATACCCAGATCCTGGTATCCAGTACATTTTGCATACATGCATGTCATAGTCTTGTATACTCATGCTTTCGGTGCTGAGCGTTTTATGCTCACGTCCTCGGTTTATCTCTGTTTTGGACACCCTATTCGATGGGGCAGGTCTCAGGTTGGACGGTGCAGGAGGGAGTGGACAGGGAGCTGGCAGAGGTTGACCTGTAGTTGTTGGTATTTGTTCTTGGTATTTAGTTCGATCTGGTTGTTTAAGTATTTTGTACTTACAGATTCGATTGGGTTGTATTACTGTTTTTCCGCTGTTTACCTGATTCAGTTTTAAATGTTAATTTTGCATGCTTGAGTTCTGATTAGTAGGTGATTCTGGAACGGGTCACTACATTTATGGTATCAGAGCATGCATTAAGATTTTGGGATTTAGAACTGTTCTTTTGGGTTTAATCTCTGGTAACTTTTGTAGCTAAGAGATGTCTGGTTTTGACGACGATGCTAGTAGTCATGGCAGCGTTGGACGCTGGGGAGACCGCGACGATCGGGAGCGTCGTCGAGAGCATCGAGAACGTCGTCAACACCGTCGTGATGAGCCTCGGAGTTTTAGTATGCATCGGTTCTTGCAGATGGGGCCGAAACCTCTTTCGGGCGGTGAGACTCCGGATGTTGCGGAGAACTGGCTTGAGAGGATGGAGAGCTGCTTCAAGACTTTTCAGTGCTCGGCGGAGCAGCAGATTGATACCCTTGATTTCTTGCTGGAGGGTGGTGCGCGTAAATGGTGGAGGTCTACCTCTGCACCGATAGTTCAGCGACAGGGTCGAGTTCTTTGGGCCGATTTCCGAGCCGCTTTCATGCTGCTTTACTTTCCGCCAGCTCTTCTGCAGACCAAGGCGATTGAGTTGATCAATCTGAAGCCGGGAAGTTTGTCTGTTGATGAGTATTAGCAGAAGTTCTTTGAGTTGCTTCCGTATGTTCCACATGTCAGTGACAATGCTAGGGCCAAGTATAACCATTTTCTTCAGGGCCTCAATCAGGAGATTTATGATCGGGTTGTTGTCTGCGATGATCCGACATCGTATGAGGGCCTTGTGAACCGTTGTCGCCAGGCTGAGGGCAGTTTGCTGAGAGGTCGAGCCATGCAGTCTGCTCGTCCTACTAGTTCTTTGGGTCCTTGCGCCCAAGCATTCAAGAAAGCTGGATCTACTTCTTCTTCCTCTGGATCTGGAGGAGTTCACCATTTTGGGAAGAAGAAGGGCCCGTGTCAGCATTGCGGGAAGGATCATCCGACGGAGCGTTGTCGCAAGGTTGCGGGTGCTTGTTACAAGTGCGGTGAGATGGGCCACATGAAGAGAGATTGTCCACAGACGGGCGGAGGATCAGGATCTGGTTCTCAGGCTTCAGTTCATCAGAGGCCACAGCAGGGACAGTCTACTCAGGGTTCTAACCTCCGACCGCGTACTCAAGGGCAGGTCTTTGCTCTTAACCAGGATCAGGCTGCTGAGGAGAACGAGAGAGTTATCGCAGGTTTATTTTTATTATGTGGATTACCTGCTTACGTTCTCATTGACACTGGTGCATCTCATTCATTCATATCTGCGAGATTTGCTAAGCGTCATGCATTATCTTTCACTTCTTTGGACGTTGTGGTATCTGTTTCCACACCGATGGGTCATTCGGTGCTAGCTAGACGTCTAGTTTTAGGTTGTCCTCTAGAGTTTGAGGGTAATGTTTTAACTGCTAATTTAATGATTCTTGCGATGGAGGATTTTGATTGCATTCTGGGAATAGATGTGCTGACTATGTTTAGAGCTACTGTGGACTGTTATCAGAAGTTTGTGCAGTTTCGTCCAGTTGAGGGCGACAGTTGGTTTTTCTATGGAGAGGGAGCGCGACCCCCGATGCCCGTGGTTTCTGCTCTGAAAGCCTGTCGTGCTTTAGAGTCGGGCGGGGAAGGCTACCTTATCTATGCTATTGATTCGTCCGCAGATAGTGTCGGTATCAGTGACATTCCAGTGGTTTGCGATTTTCCGGATGTTTTTCCCGAGGAGATTCCTGGTTTTCCTCCCGTTCGGGATGTGAATTTCGGCATTGATTTAGTGCCAGGCACGGCACCAATCTCTAGAGCTCCTTATCGTTTAGCTCCATCGGAGATGCAAGAATTGAAACAGCAGTTGCAGGATCTTCTTGACAAGGGGTATATTCGACCCAGTGTGTCCCCGTGGGGAGCACCAGTTCTTTTTGTCAAAAAGAAGGATGGTTCTATGCGGCTCTGCATAGATTATCGGCAGTTGAATCGTGCTACGATAAAGAATAAGTATCCGTTGCCACGGATTGATGATTTATTTGATCAACTGCAAGGTACCTCTGTATATTCCAAGATTGATTTAAGGTCTGGTTATCATCAGCTTCGAGTTCATCAGGGAGACATATCGAAGACTGCATTCAGGACCCGGTATGGGCATTATGAGTTTCTGGTTATGCCTTTTGGAGTGACGAATGCACCAGCAGTTTTTATGGATCTGATGAATCGGGTATTTCGGGATTTCTTGGATAAGTTTGTTGTGGTGTTCATAGATGATATCTTAATCTATTCGCATGATCAGCAAGAACACGCACAACACTTAAGGATTATTTTACAGACACTTCGCGAGAATCAGCTTTATGCGAAGATGAGTAAATGTGAGTTTTGGATTGACAGGGTTGTATTCCTTGGTCATGTCATTTCTAGCGAGGGAGTTTCAGTTGACCCGAGCAAGGTGGAAGCGGTATTGAACTGGTCGCGTCCGACGACAGTAGCCGAGATCCGCAGTTTCCTGGGATTGGCGGGGTATTATCGCCGTTTCATTGTCAACTTCTCTCAGATTGCTAAGCCACTCACTCAGCTCACTCGGAAAGATGTTTCATTTGAATGGACATCAGAGTGCGAAGAGAGTTTCTTAGAACTTCGCAGACGTTTGACATCTGCGCCTGTTTTGGCTTTACCGTCTGGATCTGGTGGTTTCAGTGTTTACACCGATGCCTCTTTACAGGGACTAGGGTGTGTTCTGATGCAGAATGAGCATGTGATTGCTTATGCGTCGAGACAGTTAAAGCCTCATGAGGAAAACTATCCTGTTCATGATTTGGAATTAGCAGCGATCGTTTTTGCTTTGAAAATCTGGCGCCATTATCTGTATGGTGAGCGATTTGAGATCTTCACTGATCATAAGAGTTTGAAGTATCTGTTCACTCAGGCTGAGTTGAACATGCGTCAGCGTCGTTGGATGGATCTACTCAAGGATTACGATTGTGAGATCAAGTATCATCCAGGATCTGCGAATCTCACGGCCGATGCTCTTAGTCGCAAGGTGAGATTGTCTGCTCTTCAGACTTGTGCTGTATCTGAGATTATTCAAGATTTCTGTTCGATGGGATTCAATTGTAAGCATCGGAAGGGAACGGAGAGTATCCGTATAGCTACTATTTTGTCTGAGCCGGTTTTGTATTCTCGGATTAGAGATGCTCAGATGTCTGATTCTAAGGTTCAGAAATTAGCTCGGTTGGCTGATGGATATAATACTTCTGGTTTCCACTATCAGTCCGAGGGTCTTTTGTGCTTATCTGGTCGTGTTGTTGTACCAGAAGATGACACTTTGAGGGAGGAGATTTTGTCCCAGGCTCATCGTAGCAAGTTGAGTGTTCATCCGGGGAGCAACAAGATGTATAAGGATTTGAGGACTCGATTTTGGTGGAAATGTATGAAACGTAATGTTTATCAGTATGTCTCCAAGTGCCTAGTCTGTCAACAGGTGAAGGCTGAGTATCGACGACCTGGAGGTTTGTTGCAGAATCTTCCTATTCCTGAGTGGAAGTGGGAGCATATCACGATGGACTTCGTGACTCACTTGCCTATGTCTGTGGGGAATAGAGATGCTATCTGGGTGGTAGTGGATCGACTTACTAAGTCTGCCCATTTTCTTCCGTATAACAGAGATTTCACTTTCGATCGGATGGCACGGTTGTACATTCAGGAGATTGTACGGTTTCATGGTGTGCCCGTGAGTATCGTTAGTGACAGAGATCCTCGATTTACATCTAGATTTTGGGGCAGCTTTCAGCAAGCTTTGGGCACTACCTTGAGTTTAAGTACTGCATATCACCCAGAGACTGACGGTCAGTCAGAGAGGACTATTCGTACTCTTGAGGATATGTTGAGATCTTGTGTGATGGATTTCGGGCCAGCTTGGCAGGATCACCTGCCGCTGATAGAGTTTGCATACAACAACAGTTTTCATAGGAGTATTGGTATGTCTCCGTTTGAAGCATTGTATGGTCGACGTTGTCGTACTCCTCTGTTTTGGGAAGAAGTCGGAGAACGACAGGTCGAGGGTCCAGAATTGATTCAGCAGGCCATGGACAAAGTTCTTGTGATCAAACAGCGGATTAAGACTGCTCAGGATCGACAAGCGAGTTATGCGAACTCCAAGCGCAGACCTCTTCATTTTGATGCAGGCGAGAAAGTGTTTCTCAAGGTATCACCTTTTCGGAGGATTCTGAGATTTGGACTCAAGGGTAAGCTATCTCCGAGATTCATTGGTCCTTTTGAGATCTTAGAATGTGTGGGAGATTTGGCCTACAGATTAGCTTTGCCACCGTATCTGTCTAGTGTTCACAATGTGTTTCATGTGTCCTTGTTGAGACGATACGTAGCGGATGAGTCTCATGTTTTGCATCCGACAGAAGTTCAGCTGAATCCGGATTTGTCTTTTGTGGAAAGACCGGTTTCGATCTTAGACCGGAAGAATAAGGTACTGCGGAATAAGACTATTCCTCTTGTCTTAGTGCAGTGGCAGCGCCGAGGTATTGAAGAAGCTACTTGGGAGCTAGAGAGTCGCATGCGGTCAGAGCATCCAGAGTTGTTCTAGTTGTAGTATTTTCAGTAATGATTGTAATTTCAGTTGTACTTTCAGTTGTAATTCATTCTTAAGTTGAATGTATTGTTGTTCAGAATTGTCATTCTTCAGACTCGATTTCGCGGACGAAATCCTTTTTAGGGGGGGAGAATGTAGTATCCCGATGCCTAATTTGAGTTAATTATTGGATTAATTATATTTCGTTGGGATCGGAAGGACCGAACCGGGTTCGGATCGTCTGAAGAGGGTTCGGATCGTCCGATCAGGGTTCGGATCGTCCGAAGACAGGTGGCTGGACACGTGGAAGACATGCAAGGTTCGGATCGTCCGATCAGGGTTCGGATCGTCCGAAGACAGGTGTCTGGACACGTGGAGGACATGCAGGGTTCGGAGCGTCCGATCAGGGTTCGAATCGTCCGAAGTGTGCCGGATCGGATCGTCCGAAGTGGATCGGATCTACCGATCGTTGTCTATAAATAGTGGCGCGAGGCTTCATTTGTTACTCGCCAATTCCGAGTGTTCCAGAGCGTTTTAGTCGTTTCTGATGGGTTTCTAGTCTTTTCCCGAGGTTTAGGCACTAGCGGGGAGCTACTGGTTTTGTAGCGGAGTTGTGCTCTAGTTGGGAGCTAGCGGCATCAGTGAGCTGACTACGGACGCAGGCTTGATTCTAGGGCTGATTGATAGGATCTACTGGTTTGAGGTACGAAAGTACTATCCGAGATAGCAGGATTGAGTATGCTTTACTATGTGTTGCATGTTTATATGTTGCATTATTATCTGTCATATGATGCATGGTTTATTATGCGGCATTTGCATAATCATGTTGAGCCTGACTATTTTTGAGATAGCCTGTTGAGAGGGTGCTCAGCCCTCGTTTGTTGTGGATGGTTGGACCCCGTTGGCCGACGGTGGTCAGGTCACCGGTATATCCACAGGTTTATTTTGGTAGGGGAGCCACCTCCTGGTGCGACGGCGCAGAGTGCTACATACCTTGACGTCATTTACCTGAGCAGTATTTCGATATACCCAGATCCTGGTATCCAGTACATTTTGCATACATGCATGTCATAGTCTTGTATACTCATGCTTTCGGTGCTGAGCGTTTTATGCTCACGTCCTCGGTTTATCTCTGTTTTGGACACCCTATTCGATGGGGCAGGTCTCAGGTTGGACGGTGCAGGAGGGAGTGGACAGGGAGCTGGCAGAGGTTGACCTGTAGTTGTTGGTATTTGTTCTTGGTATTTAGTTCGATCTGGTTGTTTAAGTATTTTGTACTTACAGATTCGATTGGGTTGTATTACTGTTTTTCCGCTGTTTACCTAATTCAGTTTTAAATGTTAATTTTGCATGCTTGAGTTCTGATTAGTAGGTGATTCTGGAACGGGTCACTACATAGACATCCGCAGGTTTGTGTCTGAATGCCTCACTTGTCAGCAGGTGAAGGCAGAACATCAGAATCCAGCAGGATTGGTTAAGCCACTCCCCATCCCAGAGTGGAAATGGGAGAACATCACGATGGACTTCGTCATTGGACTGCCTAGATCAGTCAGGGGCTTTAATGTCATTTGGGTTATAGTGGACCGACTCACCAAGTCAGCGCATTTTCTACCGGTGAAGACGACCTTCTCCATGACGCAGTATGCGGAGCTTTATATCCGGGAGATAGTCCGTTTGCATGGGTTCCTAGTTTCGATTGTATCCGACAGGGACCCGAGCTTTACGTCGTCCTTCTGGAAGAGCTTACACGCAGCCATGGGAACGAAGTTGCTTTTCAGTACAGCTTTTCACCCGCAGACAGATGGTCAGTCTGAGCGAGTGATTCAGATTTTAGAGGATTTGCTGAGAGCCTGCATGATTGATTTTCAAGAAATCTGGGAGTCTAGACTACCTCTAGTGGAGTTCACATACAACAACAGCTTCCAAGCATCCATTGGTATGGCTCCCTATGAGGCGTTGTATGGAAGGAAGTGCAGGTCACCAGTTCATTGGGATGAAGTTGGTGAGAGAGCAGAACTTGGTCCAGAAATATTTCAGCAGACCGCAGCCGTAGTAGCAAAGATTCGGGACAGAATGAAGACCGCCCAAAGCCGTCAGAAGAGCTATGCTGATAAGAGAAGGAGAGATCTCGAGTTTGCCGTCGGTGATCACGTATTCGTCAAGATAGCACCCATGAAGGGTGTGATGAGATTTGGGAAAAAGGGCAAGCTGAGTCCGAGGTTCATTGGGCCGTTTGAGATTTTGGACAAAGTTGGGACACTAGCCTATCGTGTTGCCCTTCAGCTGAATCTGGCCGGGGTGTACAATGTGTTCCATGTCTCGATGCTGAGGAAATATTTGGCTAATACTTCGCGCATTCTGAGTTATGAGCCGTTGCAGCTGGCTCCAGACCTGTCTTATGAGGAGAAACCAGTCCAACTCCTAGACAGGCAAGAGCGTAGGCTCCGGAACAGAGTGACTAAGCTAGTCAAAGTTCGGTGGCTAAACCAATCAGTGGAAGAAGCCACGTGGGAGTCAGAGGCAGATATGAGACTTCGCTACCCGGAGTTGTTCGGTAAGACTTAATTTCGAGGACGGAATTTTTATAAGTGGGGGAGGAACTGTAGAGCCCAACTTAATACACGTAACACCCATGCATTTATTTAATTAGTAAATCCTTTAATTAATTTTAAATGAGTTTTAGCCATGCATGATTTATGAAAATGTATTATTTTAAATTATTCATGTTTATGTGATGCAAGTTAAAATATTTCTCGAGTTTCATGTTTCAGGTGATCATTCGAGGCGGGATTGAGGAAAAGACCCGGTGACGATTTCTGGCAATTTGAAAATGCGGTATTTCATTTTTTAGTTTTGGATGGGGCACTTTAAATGATTTGTTTAGTTTTAGCATTTTTAAGCCTAAATTATTTAGTTAGTAATTTTAAGAGTTTAAAACTTTAAAATTAGCATTTTTGGGTGTGTGTTATTTTAATTGTAGAGTTTATATTAAACTAGGTGGGTTAGCCTTTTATTAGTATTTTTATTAGTTAATTAGTACTATTTACACAGAAATTTAAACCCACACACACGTTTCTACCTCACACACACGTACACACTTTTACACACACCTGTACACGACTAAACACACACACTCACTTCACGTTTCAGAATTTTATTATTTTGAAAGAGAGAAAACTAGGGTTCTTCACTCATAGAGCAGCCGCCCCCTCCCCTCTCCATCTTCTAACAATTTTCGTGTATATTCTTCAAGGATTTTAGTGCCACGGTCGTCCCGGATCAAGCCTCGCATCGTTTCCGCTTCGATATCGCTGGTTCAGTAACGTTTGATATCATAAGGCACGTATATTCTGTTCTTTCTGCATCGATCCTGTCATATTATGTGTTGTGTTATTTTTATGTATAAAAATTCATGTGTGACATTCGTCGTTTGAGCGAAAAATGGTTTGAATGTGTTTTGAAATACTTTTTAGATCTGAAATCTCGTAACTTACTGTTCAGTTGAAAACTGCGATTTTTCAGTCGGGATTTTGGGAAAACTTTCCACTAGAAATTGTAGAACTTTTCGATGCCTTCGTTTGATATAAAATTCGAGATTTTTAGATGAAAATTTAGTGAGTTATGGCGTTTTTCATGGGACTGCTCAAACTGCGACTTTTACGTAAATTGTGTTCTTGAAGTTTTATTGTTGCAGGCTTCGTTGGAGATCAACGGGTGATCGCTGCTGTGTTTAGGTATATTGAGTATGAGTTTGGGGTGAGTTCGATGCTTCGTTTCGCGTCAATGGTCGTTGGTCGCATTAGAAATCGTAGGAATCAATTGGTGTCAAAATTTGAGTTTACGAATTTGATTGCTTGCTTGGGGTACGTCGTCGTTGGAATGTTTTTTGGGAGTCGAGTCAGCGCCTTAGTGTCCTAGGATGAGCCTCGGGGTGTTGTCACGGTCTGTGTAATCGAAAATGGAGAGTTTAAGTTTCAGAGTCGCGAAGTTCAGTACACTCGGCGCCCGAGCAGCAATTTCTCACCGCCCGAGCGCCATTCTTTCTGTCCGAGGGTTCTTCCCCGTACACTCGGCGCTCGAGCGGAAATTTGTTACCGCCCGAGCACGGACCCAAGCGCCCGAGCGGTAAAGTTTTACCGCCCGAGCGCCACCCCTTCTGTCCAAACATTTTGTCCTTGCTTCTTTTCAAGTTTTAATAGTAAGTGTATGTCTTTTATGGTTGGGAAATGTTCACACGACACTGTAGAGTTTGTTTCGGGGTTTGATGTCACGGTTAGTATGATTAAACGAGGTCGAGTCCCGAGTGAACTAGGATGACAAGCTATTTATGCACTTCGGTGGTGAGCTCGAGTACCTACGTCTAAGTTATTCAAGTTAAGTGTTGAAATTCATGTAGCATGTGCAGCAGCGGCTCCAAGTGAAACGAATCCCGCGATGCCAAGTAAGTATATTTGACGTGCAAGAAAATATTTTAAGATTTTGAGGTATGCTACATGTCTTGTGACCAAATTATGTTTAGGATTGGAAAGCGTTAAATTATGAACGGGGACCAATCCGCTCGTTAAACTATGAACGGGTTAGATCGAGGTTGGAAAGGGTTAAATTATGAACGGGGACCAATCCGCCCGTTAAACTATGAACGGGTTAGATCGAGGTTGGAAAGCGTTAAATTATGAACGGGGATCAACCAGCCCGTTAAATTATGAATGGGGATATCATGTATGTGGCAGTGGATACGTCCCTGTCAGTTTAGTACTGTGGTTTGTCTGATCAGCAATTTATTATGTTATGGGTCACTTGCTTTGAAACATGCCTCTACGAAATATGATGATGTTACGTATGTTCTAGTATGCAGTATGTTTATGACAAGTTTTCACGTTATGGCACGTCAACGTTATGTACGTATGTTCAAGTTTTAGTATGCAAATTCAAGTTCAAGTATGTATATTCTATTTTAAAGTTGCATGCGGTTTTATTATGTAGTACTCGCTATTTTCCAGTTTATACGTGTTGAGTCTTTAGACTCACTAGACTTGATCGATGCAGGTGAGTATGTTGATGAGGAGACAAGAGGTGGTGACCAAGGGGCAGGCTTGGACTGAGCGGGAGGCTAACCCGAGGACCGCAATGTTTATGTTTTTATGCAAATGTTAATTTACTCTGATTTCATGCTTTGAGGGAAACATTTTGCGCAAACGTTTTGTGAGCAAATTATATTGTAGTTATTTTGAACAACCATGTCTTATGAGGGACTTGGTTGAGATATTTTTATGGCAAAATTTGAATGTTACTTTATGTTTAAGAAAATTTTTAATTTTTCCGCAAATTTTGAGTATGAAAAGTACGGTATGTTACAACCCACCTAGGAACCCTCCTGACCAACCCAGCCCGTAAAGAAAGCCCTGGCCCGAACAAAACACTTCTGAAACTTACCCAATTCTGCCCGTGTGTGTGTGACCCCCAAGCACCTAATGACTCCTAGCCCACGTAGGACACTTCCAACCGAGCCACCACCAAGCCAACCTCACCCTCACCAACCCTGGACCATGCCCAGACCAAGCCCACCCCAACACAAGCCCTGACCCCACGCACGAGCAACCTGGATCAGCTACCAGCAGCTGCGCGCCTCATGTACAGCTCACGTTTTACCTGTTTGCTCGTGCCAGCAGTGACTCAAGCCACTCCAACCCCTGCGCGAACCATGGACCACCCTACTTAGACCCTAAAGGACCCACCTGGCTCAACCCTAAGCCAGCCGCGAGCACCCTTTTCTCAGCCATATCAGAACCTGTCGGTGAAAACTCCCCTCATGCTAGGACTCTTCCAGCACACCTAGCTTGAGCCCTAGCCACCCTAGGACCTTTACCAAGACCTAACCATGACCCCTAGCACCCAACCACCAGGCCGGGTTGAGCCACCTGCCCCCATGCATAAAACCAAACCCTCTTGAATTTAGCACACCCACCAACCTACGGTTCCAGTATTGTTGTTCATGTTTGCAGCGTTTTGTTGTGATTAAGACTCTTTAACTTGCGTAAAACACAACCCTAACCCTTACTAATCATGGCAGCACCTTAGATACATAAATTTTGGATCAAAATACATTTTTTAAAAACCATACAATATGCATAAACAAAAATATTAAAGTATGTGCCTTGTTTTTCTTTCAAAACATGTTCAAATAATATTATGGTGTGATAGATGTTTGAAGGAAAGATAAATGGCGTGCCTTTGCATTTTAAACGCACGAATATTCGATGGCGATGCGAAGAACGGCGGCGAAAGAAAACCCTTGGCTGAATTCCTTGAAGCTTTTTCGAATTTTTCTTCAAAATATTTTGTGTGTGTTGTCGTGTGTTTGGGAGTGTTTTTGTGAGAGAAAATTCAGAAAAGCGGCATGAGAATTGTGTGATAATGGGGAGGGTTTT
Source organism: Primulina eburnea (assembly GCF_022965805.1). Lineage (NCBI taxonomy): Eukaryota > Viridiplantae > Streptophyta > Magnoliopsida > Lamiales > Gesneriaceae > Primulina > Primulina eburnea. Next base: position 11,247 of record NW_027331443.1, on the reverse strand, counting down.
GAGTATTATATACTAATTAATTCACTAATCAAGGCTTAGGCCCATTAAGCATACAAATTAAGACAATTAGTCTTTAATTAAATAATAAAAATTATTTTGTTTAATAAATTTTGTGAATTTAATAGCCAGGTTGCCAAACGTTCGTATTTTTGTTGAAAAACCAACACCGATAAAATTTACGTCCCGGCGTATAAATTCACCTCAAAACCCCTTATTTTCAAAAATATGAAAAAGTATCAACCATATTTTAAATATTTAAAAACAATTATTTAATAAAAACATTTTACGGTTTTCAGCCCTCGGTCGCCGTTCCTCGATCGCAACTCGAATATACTTTTAAAAATACATTTTAACGCAACCATATAGAAAAATATATTTTAAACATGTAAATATGCACAACATAACTAATTCATGCAATTAAAATATTTAATTAAATTACAAAATAATTTAATAACTCGAGCATATGGTTTATGTGGACCTTTAAATTTTCAGGGCGTTACAATCTGCCCCCCTTAAATTGAATTTCGTCCTTGAAATTCGCTTATCCTTGATAACCCAAAGTTTAGACATAGTTCTAGTATCCCAAACATCCACGCTTCCGCTTCACTACTCTGATAAAACTTAAGCTTTAGAATGTCCTTACGTCTCCTTTATCCCAATTAGTTTTACCTTCTAAATCATTATTTGCAAATCGCAACTTAAAAAGACCCACAATGACTTAGTGCTATGTTATTATAACCTCAAATTTCAACTTTTCTTAAAAATCCCAATATTAAAAGATGGATAATCATGCTTATCGTATGTTACTTTCCTAATTTTATACCCAAATTTTTCATCAACCTATCCAATTTCAATCTTAAATCCCAAACACATCCGCTAACGCTTATATTTTTCAAACTTAATATCGATTCATCCCATTATACCCTTGATTAAAAATTCCTTGTAACCCAAGATATCCCAAGGTTCTGAATATTTTTAAAACTGTAATTCATCAAAAGTCTTTCCATGTAAACCATTCAATTAACACTTATTGCTGAATTAGTCCTCGAATTCCTCAATAATTGCAAAATAAATTCTAAATTTCCTCAAAAATTATCTTGTTTGGTCCTTAATTTCAATAATCCTATGATTAACACATAAGTTCTTGGCATTCTTAATTTTAAACTGATTTACCCAAAAATCATTTCACATAACCAATTTTATCTTTCATCAAAACTTAAATTCACAATTTATACATTTTTATACTCCCAAAGTCGTTACAGTCCTCGAATAATTATTCTTTAGGTGAAATTCACAAAATTAATTCAGCTAGTACCCACGAGTCATCCGTTTTTCCTTAGAAAAATCTACGTGTCCCAAAAGCATTCATAATAACCACGATTAACTTATGAGCCAAACAGTAGGACGTCAATACTAAAACCCCAAAAATCAACATAGTCCAATTCCACCACAAAGCCAACATGCATTAAAATCAATTAATTTCTTATTTCATATCGAATCACGTACAAACATTTCAAAGCATATAAATCTTATATCCTCATAAAGTTATTAAACATGTGACCTAAACATATAATTCATTTAATCATGAAAGTAACAACATGTAAATCATATAAAGCATGTAAACCTACAATTTGAGGCTTGACGACTGATCTTCCAGACGCTGATTGTAATGCCCGGAAATTTAATCCTGGTAATCTGTAATTATTGAGTTATAAATTTGATATGATTATGAAAGGATTAATCGGGACACGAAAATAAGAGTACATGTGAAATTTGAGAAAGTGGGCAGAGAGTGTGGCGCCCGAGCGGTGATTCTTGACCGCCCGAGCGCCAATGCTCCATAGGAAATGTTCGGGCAGAATGTGTGGCGCCCGGGCGGTAGGTTTTAACCGCCCGAGCGCAAAGGTGTAGTACGCCGAGCGTTGGACAGAGGAGGTCGCGCTCGAGCGGTAATTTATTACCGCCCGAGCGCGAGGCATGCAATCAGAAAATGTGCCGGGTGGCTGGATGCATGTACGAGGTGTATATATATATATATACATTTGTTAAGAATAGAAAAACGGGAAATCGAGGAAACGCTATCAAATTTGGTTCTTGAATCCTAGGATCGAGATTGTGCGAAATCCGTCCGTCTGAATTGTAATCTGACTTCAGTATTGCAATCCTATCAGCTTATGCTACACTTTGACGTAAGTTTTGCTACGTTTTGACATGCTTTGAAATTATGCTATTGTCAGAATTGAATAGGATTCATATATGATGTTCTTGACATGTTAGACATCGTAGAATCGAAGTCAGATTAAGAAATAGACTGATTATGAAATTGTTATGAATTTCTGATTATAATCGGTTGATACCGGAAAAATTTGAATTGTGGCGGGATTACGGATTGTATGGGATATGAGTTATAGATTGTAACTGTTATCTGGTGAATTGGTATTAACGGGGATATTAAATTGTACCGTTATACCATTGATTTTGAATTAAATCCAGATTGATCAGATTGTTATGGAAATGACTAGTATATTGATATGAGATTATTGATATTGTCAGTACCAGACAGATTGTGAGTTCAGGACTTCGACTGAGCCAGAAACCGACGAAGGAAAGGTATAAGTCAATGTGGTATTGGGAGATGGACTTGAGTCGGTTTAGACTTGAGTTTCCCTAAATCACATACTTTACTTTATTGCATTGATATTTGCATTGAGTTGATTGATATACTTGTTCTCTTGATTTTAGACAGCAGGTATTAGACGAGTAGTCTTATGACAGAAGTGCCGTTAGGGGTGGGATCACCACGGGCACATTGCACGATGTCATAAGATGGTGTATTGGCGGATGTGCCAAAGTCTGTCACTGGATGTTTGGCTATCGATGTGGATAGGATGGTGGCTTTTTCTATTACTGTTAATCAGTATTGTATCGATGTGGATAGATTAGTAGCTCTTCTATTACTGTTAATCGATGTCATATCGATGTGGATAGAATTAGAGTTGCTTCTATTACTGTTAATCGGTACTATATTGATGTGGATAGAATAATAGCTTCCTCTATTACTGGTAATCGATACCGTATCGATGTGAATAGAACTGGAGTCTTTTCTATTACTGTTGATCGATACCATATCGGCGTGGATAGAACTGGAGTCTTTTCTATTACTGCTAGTCGATATACGCATGCCAACTTCTGGAATCGGGATCCCTAGACTAGGAATGAGTCTAGTCTGAATGATGTAGCTACGAGTATTGTCGACAGTTTGATATTGATTATGTTTCAGACTTTGTTACATATATCTGTTACCTGATTACATGCTTTATATTGTTTATATGATTGCATGTTTCGTTGATTTATACTGGGAGTATATTCTCACCGGTTTATCCGGCTGTTGTCTTGTCTGTATGTGTACTTGACAACAGGTGGGACAGGATCAGGGTCCAGGAGATGAAGAGAGAGATCGTGATTAGAGTGGTGGCACCGGACTTGGACTAGATATAAGGTTGAACACTTGATAGTAGTTGTCAAACCCTAGTTTGAATAAATATGTTGTAATACAGGACTTGTATTTTATATACTGATATGTATATATGTGTTAATTTCACTACGTTCCGCATTTTTAAAAAAAAAAATTTTAGACCATGTTTTATAATTGATTAATTAGTCCCAATGATGATTAAGAACTTGATTAGCGTCCGGGTCCCCACACTGATGGTGGCACAACCCTTTACAGAACCATTGCTCTTATACCAACTGAAACGTCTGCTATTTGTTTTTCTTAAATCGTGCTAGTAATTTTTTTTCTCATTATTCTCCATAATTCAAAATATACATATATCTAAATACTTTAAAATATCTTGTCACCATTTTAAAAATAAACATCCAACTAACATTTAAAAATCCAAGGAAAAATATTTTAAAGCATAAAATCGTCAAACGTTTTTCCAACCTAAAAACATTATTTGAAAAGTATAGCTCATACTATAACCTCTCAAAAATCTCTCATAACATAAATAAAAGTCGTAAAAATATCTTTAACATAACTTAAATCATGAATCATAAACTAGTGCGGAAAACTAGCGTAGGTCCTCGGGTTATGTTCACCTTCAGCCCAACAAAGTCAACCATCAAGACCTCCATAAACATTATTATCATAATCACTTGAATAAATTGAACCTAGTGAGTCTAAAGACGCAACCCATCATATTCTTGATACCAAATAATACTTATAAAAATCACATACAGCAGTGAAAAATAGTTGTACTTAAAATATCTTTGCCATAAAGGTGCATAAACTTCAAACATGAACATTTTCGTAAACATTTTCATGATGTATAAACTTTAAAAACATTTTCAGGATCCTTTTTCATAAACATTTTCAAAACATATTCATATCATCCTCAACATATTTATATTCAAATTATCATCAACATATACGTTTTTTTTTTCTTTCGTTGAATTCAGATCGTTAATTGTGACTTTTGTGTTCATATACGTCTATGTCTACGTGTTGAGAGATGGATCCATCTGCATGTAACCACAATACTGGGTGGCGGGGACACCAGCAACATTCTCATCGGTCAACCGGGACTTGGCTTTACGTAATAACATATCCGTATCCAAGGAAACAAGATCGTCGGGCTCCCACTGGGACCATAACCCTCACGACATTTCCAACATATCATCGTATTAGTCACAATTACTTCACTTCCTTCAATGTTGCATATTATCATCACTTTATAAAATTTAAACATGCATGTAACATTTTTCTTTTAAACCAAACATGCAACATGTCTTTTAAATGTCCATAATTAAACCATAAAAATTTCATAGACATTTAAAAAGCATAATTTAACATATAAAAATTCATAAACATAAATAATCATTGAAAATAATCACATTATGCCACGTTTGGTACTTGTGATTAACGTAGGATAACACTGTTAGTCAAATGTTTGGTTCATTTTTTAGACCAATTGGTATAACCATGGGCCCGGGATTGAGGCACTGTAGAAATGTGAAAATGAAGGAATTGAATCCCAATGTCAAGAAGGTATTCTTAGTCCACATTTCTACAGTAGATCAAAAAGCTTGTCTCTTTTCCAAGATTACCCTTCGCCCTACCTTAACAACGTGGATTCCCATTTCTCACTTATTTCTTCTCTTCGATTGGAAAATGGCGGCCTTCGTTCTTCATTGTGGTTTACTACATATCATCGTCTACTGAAATCCAGTTCGGGCTCGCAAGTAGTTTGTCAACGACCTACTGTCAGCAGGTAAATAATCTACTTCAAGAAAAATTTGTTAAATTTGTCAGCGACTGATTTGTTTTACAAAATAATCAGCTCTTCTTCGTTTTCGGATGTAAGTATTGAATTTCATCACCGAGTTTTAAGTGCAATCCAACATTTGAGGCTTCAATCGTGCATTCAAAAGTCTTCAGTGATAATACATTAGTTTTCGAAAATGAATATTTTAGTTATATTTTATTGTAATAAAATGCACACGATTTCTCATATCCCACAAAGTGCGAACTTGCAAACACGATTCCCTTTAGTAACTGTGTTTTTTTTTTAAAATTTCGTTAGTATTATTTTTTTGTGCGGCTGAATATTTATGTCTTGTCGTTTGTTGAGTGTTGTGGCAAGATGGACATGAAACGTAGAAACCTTCTACTGGTTCTAATGGTACAACAATTGTTGTTTACAAATTTATTGATGTTGTGTCTTCTAATCCGACCACGTACGAGAATGGTTGCCCATCGACGTCGTGTCACTCGTACCAGACCTGTTTCGTACAGCATGACACAAAGAATCAATGCTCAATTTAGCCATTTGAATATGATTATTGATGCGGGGGATGTTCAATGCATGTTGAACTTGAGAATGAACCGAAACGCATTCGGAAGGTTGTGCTATAATTTTAATGCATTTAAGAGGACTAACAGATTCTCGATATGTCCGCATCCAAGAGAAGGTTGCAATGTTTTTGTCTATATTGGCACACGACAAGAAAAATCGGGTAACCAGTCATGATTACATGCGTAGTGGACAGACAGTCAGCGCACATTTTCATGAAGTTATGTGTGCGTTGTTGAAGTTGCATACGTTACTTCTTGTGAAGCCTACACCTGTGGATGCGAATTGTGACAGCGATCCTTGGAAATGGTTTGAGGTATTACTCTGTTACCAAATTGGTTTGGTTTTTTTGTTGTCAATCAACTTCTTTTAAATTAAATTCAGTATTGTCTAAGAATTATTTACCTCGTGTCATTGTTGTGAAAGGGTTGTCTTGGTGCGTTGGATGGAACTCATATCGGAGTACATGTTCGTGCCACAGACAAAGCCAAATATAGAACAAGAAAAGGAAATATTGCGGTTAATGTGTTGGGGGTTTGTGATAGAAATATGAACTTCATTTATGCTCTTACTGGATGGGAGGGATCTGCTGCTGACGCCAGGGTTTTAAGAGATGCATTAACTCGGGATGATGCATTCAAGGTCCCTAGAGGTTATTTGTGAATAAGTTTTTTGTCTGTATCTACTTTTTTAGTTCTGCGAACATTTACCATGAAATCTCGTCCCAGAGAATTCTTATTTGATATTTAACCGTTGTGCAGGTTGTTATTATCTTTGTGACAATGGTTACGCTAATGTCGAGGGTTTTTTGACTCCATATAGACGAGTTAGATATCATAGGGATGCTTGGGGAAATCGTGCATCCGCCCCACAATATCATAAGGAGTTATTCAATTGGAGGCATTCACAAGCAAGAAACATTATTGAAAGAGCATTTGGTTTGTTGAAAAAGAGATTGGCTATTCTTCGAAGTCCTTCGTTCTACCTCTTGCATGTTCAAAACCAAATAATTCTTGCTTGCATTCTAATACATAATTTCATCCGTAATCAAATGCCCGATGATCCTTTAAAGGAAAACGAAGAAGAAGTCAGCAGTCCCATTCATGTTACACAGAATGAGTATATAAGCAGTGTTGAGGCGTCAAATGAGTGGGTTAATTGGCGAGATCAGTGCGCAATGTCCATGTGGAACACCTACAATTAGCTATTCTTTCTTGTAATATGTCATTGTCTGGGGTTGCACATCTTTTTTATGTTTTTCTAAATCTGATGTTGAAGTTGTTCGCAAAGCAATGAGTGTAATTGACGGAACTTTCACTCAATGACATTGTATATGCAGCTTAAATCTTTTAATAGCAACTGGAATCGTGTAAAGAGCAGCAGGAAGAGTAGGAAAGAAAAGAATCCTCATTTCCGACTCTGTCGCGTCGTATTGTCGTTTTGATTTGTTTTCTTCAAAACAAATTCCAGGCATGTATATATTATTCCTTTGCTCTACAATCAAGTTATACTAGCTATTTTAAATATGTATATGTTCATAAATCAAGGGACAAACCGAATTTTGACAACAACACTCTCCAGAAATCTGTACAGCTTTTCGGTTTATGATGTGTGCTTCACGCTTCAGTGTTTTATGTTGTTGACAGGGGTTTGCTCGAGTCCTAGTTTACAAAGCTGCATCTAGACATCATTTAGATTGTGTTAGGGTTGTTTTGGTTCATTGGTTTGAGTCCATACAAGTCGAATAAGGGCACGACAGCAACTAAATTACATAAGCTACAGAATGTGGTTCAATATTCTGTCATGTGATGTTTAGAGTGGGTGTTCGAATCCTGACTGCCCTAGGGGCTGTAGCCATGGTTAGAACCCTACCTTAACATGTCTAGGACGTGACCAAATCATCCTTCCAAGGAATGGTTCACTGATCCATCAGAATTCTATCAAAAGCAACAAAAGTGCATTTCGTCTTTTTCATTCCTATGAGTGCACCCCTTCGGTTTTCAGTGTTTGTATGGATGATGGTTGGCTCCTAGCCCATAGACATGGTTCACACAACACTCACTCATGTCTAGATTGAGCCATGGTCAATCAAATGGCCATTGGAACGACCCAAGACAGTAAAACAAGTCAATACATTACACTACATAGAAAGTTGTATTCTCAATTTGGTGTTGTAATTGTCCTAGGTGTTTGCTTGCGTTGAGGTTGGCTTTTAGCCCTTAACCATGGTCCAAGCCATGCCTTTGGATGTTGGTAAGAGTCTCTGGTTGGTGGTTCCGGCCAATGGTCATGAAATTTCAGATTTTTCCCTTCACACACGCTATAGCCACTGCTGTATTTTAAATTTTTGACAGCAGACTTCAGTTCGGTTTATGAGGTTGGTTTGAGTTCTTGGCTGGCTTTTAGCCCATGGCCTTGGACTGGACATTACCTCAATGAGTTAGGAAAGTCATGTTTTTGGCCGTTCGTGATTTGGTCGAGTTTAGAGGTCGTACGAGAATTTACGGTGAAAGGTATCAAAATGACTCTCGAAAGAGCGTTTTATGTTTTTGGAATCCTTTCACCTATTTTTGTGTTTTACAGTTATTATGCATATTTTTCAGTATGTTTGGGGTATTTTAATCATGGTTAAACATCGGTTTAATGTTGGTTCGGGTTGGTACGAAGCCATGGTTAAAAATCAAATTATTGGTTCTAATCGTCTCGTTTTTGGTTCTATTGTTATGTTTTTGTCCAGTTAAGATTTATTGCATGTGTCACATATTAGAATTAAGTCGCAGCAAGCCTGGGAACGATCCAACTCATCCGGTAAAAATAAGGTTATAATTATGTTACGTGAATAAAAATATAAAATGTTTATTTTTGAGATATATGCTATATGTCTTGTGACCACCTTATGCTTATGGGTTTGGAAGTCGGTAGGCGCAACCGAGGACCTCTCCGCTCAGTGACTTACGACCGATTATAATTATGTATGGGTACGGACATCCAGCCCAAGGGCTGTGATTGATCTCTACCGCCCAGTATACTGTGGTTTAGTCTGATCAGGCGCTCACCCTATGTTATGGGCCACATGCTTAGAAACACTATCTCTACCAGAAAATTATGATATGTTATGACAGAGCTCTATTGAGCAAAGCTTTTACGCATGATTTTTAGATATGCACGTAGTTATAATTATTCATGATATGATTTTTACCGTACGCTTTACGATACTTTTTTTTCCGTTGCATGCGATTTTATGATATATTTACTTGTTATTCACAATATATACATGTTGAGTCTTTAGACTCACTAGACTAGATTGTTGTAGGTATTGATGAGGTCGGGACCGCGGACGGAAACTAGTGAGCGATCTTGGGACACTAGTAGTAAACCTGAGGACCTCATGATTTAGTTTATGCACTTTTTATTATTCAGACTCAGTTTAATACGTTGGATTATTTTAAATTGATTTTAAGTTGGACTATTTTTAAATTGTTGGTATAAAACCATATTTGCTTCCGCTGTTATTTTAAAGATAAAAAAAAATTATTTACATGTTTATTTTAATTAAATGAGACAAAATAATTATTTATTTAGAAAATTTTAATAATTCCAAAAATTTATGAATACGAAATACGGGCCTTTACACAATATTCGTATACAAAAATATTAAAGTGTGTGCCTTGTTTTTCTTTCAAAACATGTTCAAATAATATTATGGTGTGATAGATGTTTGAAGGAAAGAAATATGGCGTGCCTTTGCGTTTTAAACGCACGAATATTCGATGGCGATGCGAAGAACGGCGGTGAAGAAAAACCCTTGGCTGAATTCCTTGAAGCTTCTTCGAATTTTTCTTGAAAATATTTTGTGTGTGTTGTCCTGTGTTTGGGAGTGGTTTTGTGAGAGAAAGTTCAGAAAAGAGGCGTGGGAAATGTGTGATAATGGGGAGGGTTTTGAGTATTATATACAAATTAATTCACTAATCAAGGCTTATGCCCATTAAGCATACAAATTAGTCCTATTAGTCTTTAATTAAATAAAAAAATTATTTTGTTTAATATAGTTTTTGAATTTAATAGTCGGGTTTCCAAACGTTCGTTTTTTTGTTAAAAACCAACACCGACAAAATTTACGTCCTGTCGTATAAATTCACCTCAAAACCCCTTATTTTCAAAAATATGAAAGTATCAACCATATTTTAAATAATTAAAAAGAATTATTTAATAATTTTTTTTTACGTTTTTCAGCACTTGGTCTCTGTTCCTCGATCATAACTCGAATAACTTTTAAAAATAAATTTTAACGCAACCATATAGAAAAACATATTTTAAACATGCAAATATGCACAACATAATTAATTCATGCAATTAAAACATTTAATTAAAATAAAAAAGAATTTAATAACTCGAGCATGTGGTTTACGTGGATCTTTAAAGTTTCGGGGCGTTACAGTTATTTTGTTCTTGCAGTATATCTATAGCTCCTTGAAGCTTGGTGATGTAATGTTCTTGCTTGCTAGCAAGGTTTTCATGTTGATGACGAATGCGGTTAGCAACTGGTACCAAGTCTCTTTGAACTATGTACTTATTCTAGGAGGTCGTGGGTTCGAGACTTTGGGAGGTATCACTCCAACAACCTGATGTGGAGAGTCCTATGAGTAATGACGCATGGGAAAGCCCGTGAGAAAAAAGACCCCAGTGGGAACGTAAGATGGGACAAGGCCCTCGAGGGAGCCTAAGATCGGGATAGCCCATGGTCGTTACATGATTTATTTCGAAAATCCGGATCCTTACGTCATTGGCATATCGAGATTTGAAAATGAATTCCATAATGATGTGATAAATCTTTGAGTAATAATAGCGTTACTTTATGTTCACCTAGGAAGTCACATTTTCTAAAATCACATGTATTGTTCTGGCCAGAGAATTTTTATTCTATTAACTAACCAAATCACATAAGATAACTTCACCCGTAGGCGAGTAGTGAATTCCCGACTTCAATGTATTGTGTGTAAATAAGTGTGATTTTTGAAAATGGGCATTGGTTTGGTATTTTTACTCGCCGGCTCATATTTTAAACCGGTACGCAAATTTCAGCAAGTCGGGGGACTTTTTGAGGGTTTGGGCAACATTTTCAAAAACATACATAAACGAAATATTTTTCGGGAGTTTTTTTGGGCTTAATGGGATTATTTTATTTCTTAATGGTCCCAAAATCCTTTAAACCTCTTTATTTTTAATTAAGGGTCCATTAGAACTTATTATTTTATTTAAATCTACACTCAAATCCTAACCTAATCCCACTCACCTTCGACCGCCCCCTCCCTCATTCCTCATCAGCATTTTTGAATAAAACCAGCAGAAACCTTCGAAATTCTTCAACGTTTTCAAAGAAGTCCTTCCTCGC